>NC_052515.1:32844471-33006971 GCF_014356525.2 Nilaparvata lugens | reverse complement strand
ATTCAACATATACCAGTTTATTTCCTCTGTATCGGTATCCGTCTGCAACCTCTGAAAGATCTGCAAATCTGCCAGTTTATTATCTGCGAATCTGTCAGATTATCCGTCTGAAAATCTGTCAGATTGATGTGAAAAATCCATGAAATTCAATAAGAAAAAACAACTTTCTCATTCTCCTTCTTATTTGTGTTCATTACGTGCTTTTTAGTCTAGTGTAATCTTCTTATTTGATACCAGTTGAAAAAAATACTTAAAACGTATAAATCTGTAGTGATTAAGCGATAATATCGAAAAATTCAATCCAACAACAATAATTTTATCATTTTTTCGAAAATAAATCTCAAACCTGAGAGTGCAAGGCTAGAAAAGGATAGCGCTAACTACTTTGTCGAATGATAGACAAAGATAGCAACACCAATGTTAATCAAATACTGTCCAATGTGATCCTTACTTCAGAGGAAATTTCTCAACATAGTATGTCAGCAAATGCTCCATCTAGGATCGAAAAGTTCAAAATTCTCTCTGGCAAAAATGCTTTGAGCAGAGATTTCGAAACCATTAAACTGTTTAAACCATTTATAAAACTGTTGCATAAACCAGTATTGTAGCATAGTAGTTCAATATAATCCAATCAGTTCTGGTTGTACATTATGCGGAAAATGCACAATGGCTGCAGCATGTTCAAATCCAATCATTATTCATTAGTGCTTTTTTCGAGGTATTGCTACTTTTCCATTAACCATTGAACCGTGACAGAAACCGAAAAAAACTGCAAAAAACTGTGCATAAAACCGAATTGAAACCACAATCCCGATTGCTTCCAGTTGATTTTAATAGCAAAACCAATTTCATAGAATGAAGATTCAGTTACAGAAGCGGGGAAAATAATCCGTTCGAATGCATTATTGGAAAGTGCATCAATGTTAGCTCCTGCGCACAATGCATTGCGGTTAACCACCGGTCTTGGCGCGAGATTTGAAATTATGAACATTTGGAGTAGGTTACGAGGAGTAATGAGAAAGTGAGAGTAGCCGATTGCTAATGAAATGGAGTAATAGGAGATAGACGTGGTGAAGAAGGGGAAGAGGAAGATGTTGAGAATGAGGAGGAGGAGGAGGATGAGGAGGATGAGGAGGAGGAGGAGGAGGATGAAGAGGAGGAGGAAGAGGAAGAGGAGGAGGAGGAGGAGTAAGATGAGGAGGTGAAGGAAAAATAAGGAATAAGAAGAAGGAGAAGAAGAAGAAGAAGAAGAAGAAGAAGAAAAAGAAGAAGAAGAAGAAGAAGAAGAAGAAGAAGAAGAAGAAGAAGAAGAAGAAGAAGAAGTCTCAGGAAAAGAAGGGAGACCAGAGTGCATATAGAAAGGAATAAATCGAAAACATCCGATATTGATGGAGAAAACCTCATTGAGAGGTGCATCAGACGTTTTTTAACAACAGAAGCTAGAGCAATTGAAAATGATGAGCAATTTGCCGGCAAAATTTATCGACGCACGCTTGCAATGGCGGCAGAAATAATCTTGAAAGAGAGATAGAGACAGTGTGTGCTATATGAGAGATAATTGGAAAGATGAAGCCAGACAGAATCGATCGAAAAAATTAAGCAGAAGCGAAATAGAAAAGAGGAGAATATTGACGGGGAATCTAGAGAGCACGTGCTGTGATTGGAGAATGATTGCTGCAAGAAGCTGCACAATTTACAAAAGAGACAGAGAAGGAAAAAAGGCAAAATGAGTTGATAGGAAGGAGAAGGGGATTGAGAGCGTTGGATCGTTGAGAAAAAAGAATAAAGCCCGGTTTCACAACAGCTGGTTAAATTTTCACCGTAATTAATTTCACGAGAACCCAATCAGAGAAGGAGTTTTAGAAAAGACTGATTGGTTCTCGTGGAATTAATCACGGTTAAAATTTAACTGGCTTTTGTGCAACCGGCACTAAGAACAAAAAAAGAAAAACGATGATCAAGATTATCAAACAGTTACGATTAAAACGACTGTAGCAAAACAGAAGAAAAGAGAATAAAAGAGACAAATAAATATATTGAGGACATAATAATTAAATAATTTTTCTTTCTATTGGTCAATACTATAGCCATCTAGTCTAAAGACTAATGAGCTATTTTTTTCTATCCTAAATTACTACTTGAAATTTTAATAATTAAATAATAATATTTATATTTATTCATCAAAAATATTTACAAACAATGATATGAGAAATTAAGCCACGGGATACACCTAAAACGGCTTACATTAAAATACATAATCAACAGAGAACAGTTCAAGCTTGGTAATTTATTTATTTATTTATTTAATCATTCAGAATAATTACACAACTTACAGAAAAGTACCACAGGCTATAAGCCCAAAACGGTTTCAATTCTAATTTATAAAACAGTCCAAACAGATATAATTACACTATCACAATTTTAGGATACATTTCTTTTTAAATTCCGGTGAAGAATCTCTATTAAAATCACAATTTTCAAACATTTTATCATTAAATAGTTGAAGCATAATACAGTACAAAGTAATACAATTTATCCATTACCATGATAAATGAGGACTGACAAGAAAAGATGATTGAGAAAAGTACAGGAGAGATGGGATAAGATGGAGGAAAAGAAGAGGCTCAAGAGAAGGGAGATAAAGAGAAGTTGGGAAGAAGAGTAGGAAGTAGGAATTGGCTAAAGAGGAGAGGGAAAATATGATAAGGAAGACTGATTTATTTAGCATATGGCAGATAAACAACAAATATATTTATTTATTTATTTATTCCATCGACAATCACAAATCATAATTAAAATATATGATATGATTGGGAGAAGACAACAGGCATAGCCCAAAACTGTCTTCTCCCAAATTTTTACAAATAAAAATTTCAAAAAATAATGAGGTTATGATTTCACTTTTCACTTCAAAAAGTGCATTTCTTCCTTTAAAACTATAGCCCATGAGTCTCAAATGCCTAGGTATATACTGCATATTTCTAATTTCTTTGAGATGTTTGTAGTTTTCAGTCAGGAGAACATAAGTTTTTCTGACCGCCATCATTTGCTAATCCATTTAGCGTTAACCAATATGCACCACGGAGGTGAACTAGCGCTTCACTGATCTGAAAGACTGATAAAAGGAGAGGATGGAAAGGAGAAAGAAGACGGAAGAGGAGATAGAAGAGAAGCTTGGCGAAGAAAAGTCGAGGAGAGAAAAAGAAAAGCTGGTGTACATGATAATATTGAAGCTCTCCAGCTGGAGAATTTGGGCCAAGATGATAATATGAAAATGGGGGAGAATGATTACTGAAGGACAAGAATGATGGTTGAAAGACTGGAAGAAGAAGAAGACGAAGAAGAAGAAGAAGAAGAAGAAGTCGGAGGATGAGTAGGAGGCCGAGAAAAAAAAGTAGATGAAGATGAAAAATGGCAAATGAGGCTTATAAAAAAAACAGCCTCCGACTTGAGTAGTGGCTCACTTTTTTGGTGAATGATTGGCGATTCTGCATCGGTGGATCAGGCTTAATGATGATAATGTAACATCATGCAATTGCATGCAAAGGTCACGTGTGCTGTCTGCTGTGTCGGCATATATCTGCAATTTGCTCACCCAGTAGGCTGCAATGATTCCAATAGAACATAAAAGTATAATGATACTCTACTGCTTTACTATACAACATTGAGTGCTATACTTTATTACTTTTACAATATCCAACTCAGAATACTAGACTTTTATACTATATATACTGATTTTATTTTATTTTATAACCTGAAGATGTTGTAAACCGAAACTAGTTGTTCAACTATTTTAAAGTTTTTTAAAAATAAAGGGTGCTATAAGATTTATTTTATTTTATTATATATACTGGATATATAAAATATTCAACTCTGGATACTATCCTTCTATCCTATACTATTAAACGAGAAACTTCTTTTTTTATGTTTATATGTTTAGATGTTTGGATGTTTAGATGTTTATATGTTTGTATTTCTCGAAAACGGCTCTAACGATTCTCACAAAATTCAGAACATAGTAGGTTTATATTATAAAGATTCGGTTGAAGTAGGTCTCATCCCTTGGAAAACTCGCTGAAGGACATTAAAAGGATAATTAATATTCATCCTTGGAGAAACAGCTGATAATAATTATTTCGTCATCTGTTGGTGATGGAAGTGAGTGAGCGAGTTCATTTGTGTGGGACTGTGTCAAAATTGTGACTCAGCTGTTGAACTTTTGTAATCATTCAATCAGGTACTTAGTGCCGGTTGCAAAAAAGCAGGGTTATTTTCAATCCTGATTAATTCCAGTAGATCTATCTTTTTGGAATGGTCTTCTCTGATTTGGTTCACGTGAAGTTAATCAGGATTAAAATCTTACCGGCTTTTGTGTAACTGGGCCTTTGTGAGGGAAATTTTTGCGTTCCCTTTGGGAAGCAATCTCAATTTACTGTGATTAGATAGAACATTTCTGTATGAATGTTATTATAATTTCTTCTTTCGTAATAAATCTTTTATGCTTTTGTACTCCAGAGCGAAGCTCGGTCCCCGATATTACTATATATATATTGAAAGTTCTGATTTTATACCAAAGTCTACTTCACAAACACTACTATAGTGTGGTCCACGTTATAATGGCAGTGTTTGATTAGCAATGGTATTGCTATCCTTGTCTATCATTCAACAAAGCGGATAGCGCTATCTCCTTCTCGCTTTGCTCTATTGCCAGATCGTCTTTTAACAATGTAGAATTGTTAATCAATCAACAAAATATCTCATCTTAATTATAAAAATCCATTATGAACTCATTGGAAAATATAATAACTTCTTGCTGAATGAAATAATATCGGGGCACCGAGCTTCGCTCGTTATTTTTATTTATTGATAAACAAAACACAATTCTCCAAAATGATTGTGTTTATATTTCACAGCTGGCTATACGTCATCTTATGAATTTCGGGGATGCGATATTTTGATTTTTTACATACTCACTATCCACAGCTGTTTCAGCTAAAGATGAATTATCCTTTTAATGTCGTTCAACGAGTTTTCTCAAGAATGAGACCTAGTGCAATCGAATCTTTATATCCTAAACCTACTATATTCCAAATTTCGTGAAAATCGTTAGAGCCGTTTTCGAGATCCGTTGAACATAAATAACCAGATATAAAAAAAACCAGATATAAAAAACCAGATATAAAAATACAGAAATTGCTCATTTAATATAATAGGATAATTGATTATTTTAAACGAGAATGAACAGTTAATATTAACATCAATCAACCTGTATCAACTACCGTCTATAGAAGGCATTGACAAGACGAATGAACAGTTAATATTAACATCAATAAACCTGTATCAACTACCGTCTATAGAAGGCATTGACAAGACAGAGGTTCGGCAACGTTGTTCTCCTATCTTTTTCCACTGCTTTTATTGACCGAGCGAAGTGAGGTCTAAGATTCAAGTCGACGGTTTGGCATTTCTATTAATGTTTAAACGTTTGAATGTTTAAATGTTGCGCATTTACGGCGAAACGCCGTAATGGATTTTCATGATATTTGACAGGTATGTTCTTTTTTTAATTGCGCGTCGACGTATATACAAGGTTTTTGGAAATTTTGCATTTTAAGGATAATATAGAAGGAAAAAGGAGCCTCCTTCATAAGCCAATATTAGAGTAAAAATCAGACTATAGAATTATTCATCATTCATAAATCAGCTGACAAGTGATTACACAGATGTGTGGAGAAGCCAGTCTATTGCTGTGTTTCCATAAGGTCTATAGTTTCAATCACGGTATATAGAAGGAGACGGTAGGTGTCACGCGCATGTTTCCGGTGTAGCTGACGTCATTTTATATACAATCACCTGTTTTTAACGAATAAGTTTCATAAATTGCCAATAGGTGTTGAAAACCTCGGTTGGTGGCGATGACGCAATCTAGCTGGCTGGCCACTGCGCACACATCTCATGACTCCTACCGTTTTCATCTAAATACCGTGGTTTCAATCAAGTACTTGTAGATGAGAATACTGCGTGAGGTCTACTGTTCACAGAACTACTAGTAACGTGGACCTCACTTTTTATTGGGCGTATATTCGGCATGATTTTATACTGAAGAAGAAACAGTCAGTAGTGAAGGAAACAGTCTGATGTAATTCATGATCGTCTACTGTTGGGAGCCGCTGTGTGTTGGACTAAAATAAGTACAAAAAACTGTGGAGAAGACTTTGTTGCAGATCCACGTACTGTGAGATCCACTATGAAATGTCAGCGTTGTTTTAATGGGAACCACATTCATTTGTTACTTATAAGAAATGCTGGACGTGTGAAGTGTAGCTGATTCAGAGATTGTGTAGATTGGTGATGGAGATACTAGGATTGGTTGGAGACAGAGAGAGAGGGAGTGAGTTGGTGCGATCGAGTGGGTGTGTGAGAGATAGAGTGAGTGAGTGTGAGACAGTGTGAGAGAGGGTAGAAGAGAGTGAGAGAGTGTGGGAGAGTGTGAATGAGAGTGGAGGATTGGTTGGAGAGAGTGAGGGAGTTGGTGAGATCGAGTGGGTGTGTGAGAGATAGAATGAGTGAGTGTGAGACAGTATGAGAGAGGGTGGAAGAGATTCAGATTCAGATCCAGATTTAGATTCCTTTATTCATGTGTTTAACAAAACATAATTCAACTTACGTTCTAGCGTTAAAAATAAATACCAGTAGCGGTAAAATGACATGGTGAATCATATTAAACTGATGAGTTCTACAATAATATTGAGCAAGAATAATGATGAGAAATGCAAAAGTTAAGATACTACTGTAATGTTTTCAAATGAAACGGTGAATTTTGGACCTTAAGAAGTCCATTCTCAGAGAGGGTATCAAGGATACCCTCCCCTTCAGCACTTAACCGTGAAAAAAGAGAGAGAGCTGGTGCGATCGAGTGGGTGTGTGAGAGATGGAGTGAGTGAGTGTGAGACAGTGTTAGAGAGGGTGGAAGAGAGAGAGATAGTGTGTGAGAGAGTGAGAATGAGAGTGACAGAGAAAGAGTAAGATAGTATGTGAGAGAGTGAAGAGGGTGGAAGAAAGACAGTGTGAAGGGGAGGAGGTTGTGTGAGGAAAGGAGGAAAACATAGAGAGGAGTTGCAAAGGAGAAGAAAGAGAGAAGGTAGATGAAGAAGGTGATTCAGAGATGTCTTGTAGATATGGAAGAAGGGCTAGCTAGCCATAGCATGACTGAATTCCATTTGATCTAGAATTGTAAGGACTTGACTCAATTCAAATAAATAAGACGTAATATACAAATAATACAACAAAATTGATTATTCTGTATTTCGATGGAATTCAAATTAACTCAATTCACATACTGTAATACACCACAGACAATAATTTATCACATTCCACGGACAATAATTTCACAGACAATAATTATCACATATGACACATCACAGACAATAATTTATCACATTCCACGGACAATAATTATCACATATGACACATCACAGACAATAATGACCACTCAACAATTCTTGGCAAGTAGTAAGAAAAATCTTTTGTTGATTTGTATTGAATTAGCTGTTTTATTTGTATTGCAATTAGTTGCGTATCCTGTGCTGATTTGTATTTAAATGAGTGATATTTATTTATTCATAGACAATAGATACAATGCAGGTAAAAACGACAGGCATTCGCCCAAAACTGCTTTAAACCTTAATTTGGAATACACAGTCTAGAGGTTATGTAAATGATAATTTAATTCACACACTATTTTGAGTCCGAAAAAATGTACTTACTATGATAATTTTGAATTTATCAGATGAATTGATGTTTGTTGAATTGATTTGTAATTAATTTCATCAAGCTGAATCATATTATTTTGTATTTTTAGTATGATGTTTTGAATCAAGGGATGTTGTATCGTGTTTTACATAATATTTTATTAAAAGATCTGTATTGTGTATGTGACTTTTATTTGAGCTCAATTTCTTCGATGATAACATGATTGTACTGTATGTGTATTATACTATGGAGTAAATATATTCAATTATATTATTACTAGCCGTCAGGATCGCTTCGCTCGCCATATCCATCTAGCCAGGGGGCTCCGCCCCCTGGACCCCCGACTGGATCGTCCGAGAATGAGATAAGCAGGCTCGCTTCGCTCGCCTGCATTTTTCATTTGAGCATTTTTATCATATGTTAGGACAATCCAGTCGGAGGTCCAGACTAAACGTCTGGCTAAACGGATATGGCGAGCGAAGCGACCCTGACGGCTAGTAATATTTAATATTCCCAGGATTGAAGTAGCAGTGCCCAATCAATTTTTCCGCAATAAATGCATTTAAATCTTCAACTTGGTGTCAACCTAACAAAATCAATTCAACTTAATGCCAACCTGACAAAATTATTAATTTAGTTGCCAGTTAACAACTGTTTCGAAGAGGTACTCTATCTAGATTATAGTTCTATAGTAACATATGATATGGAAATTTCAATTATAATTAAGAGATTGGGAGAAGAAGAATATACATGCTAAAAGACGAACTTTAAACCCTTAAAAACCACCCTTAGAGTAAAAATATTGCCAAAAGATTTCTTAGTGCGCCTCTAAAGGGCCAACTGAACATACCTACCAAATTTGAACGTTTTTGGTCCGGTAGATTTTTAATTATGCGAGTGAGTGAGTGAGTGAATGAATTAGATATTATTAACCTAGATTATTTGTATCTGCACTGAATGGCGATAGATGATTTCAATTTCCATTGATTTGATTCTCTTCTACCTTTGAAAACCTTCTCAACATTTGGCTCTCTATCATCCTTTCCAAAACTTTCTTTGCTGCATACAAAACTCCACATTACAAACCAAATGCTATATCAAAGATCTCTTCTCCAACGTGGAATAAATTAGAATGATTTGGGAGGGGCTTGGGTGCCTGGCAGTTATAATCTGCGCCTTAATAGCCTTCCAGACTAGGCTATAGCCTTTATAGGCTGAGCTAACACAAGGTAGCCATAGACATTAAACTACAATCTACCTGCTACCGTATTTTAGGCTGCTACCATCCATTATATAGATCAAGATCTATGGCCCATCTTATCTCTAATTTATATTCTACTCACTGTATCATTGCAAGCTGTCGTATATCTGTATATATCTCTAGGTTCTATAGATGTGTCTGGTCCATTTGTATGTATACAAATACGCCTATAGTGTTGTCCACGTTATAATGGCAGTGGAGAAAGATACGAGAACAACGTTGTCTATCCTCTGTCTTGTCAATGCCTTCTATAGACGGTAGCTGAAACAGGATTATTGATGACGGTTATTAACGGTTCATTCTCGTTTTAAAATAATTAATAATACTTTATTAAGCAAGAAATTATATTTTTCAATGATTTCATAATGAATTTTCATAATAAAGATAAAATATTTGGTTAATTAATTATTAATTCTACATTGTTGAAAGACGATCTGGCAACAGAGCAAAGCGGGAAAGAGATAGCGCTATCCGCTTTGTTGAAAGATAGAGAAGGATAGCAATACAATTGCTAATTAAACACTGCCATTATAACGTGGACCTCACTATAGCTCCTTCACCTAGCTCCGATATATAATCTATGTCTTTAATGGTTGAAACACGATAAAATATATTTATTTCCCTTTTATTATATTACAACACATCTAGTTTCAAACCTTCACGAGCAATTTTCAAGAGTGGTTTAGTTTCACAAAGATTCACACTTAGATTTTTGGACGTACGACTTTTTGCCGTCCTTATAAATTCTACTAGCCGTCAGGCTCGCTTCGCTCGCCATATCCGTCTAGCAAGGGGGCTCTGCCCCCTGGACCCCCATGAAAAAACAGGCTCGCTTCGCTAGCCATATCCGTCTAGCCAGGGGGCTCCGCCCCCTGGACCCCCGTAAAAACATGAGATCAGAGGGCTCGCTTCGCTCGCCATATCAGGCGATATAATATTCCCAGGAATACCTCTGATTGAAGTAGCAGTGCCCAATCAATTTTTCCGCGATAAATGCATTTCAATCTTCAACTTGGTGCCAACCTAACAAAGTCAACTCAACTTTTTGCCAACCTGACAAAATTATTATTTAGTTACCAGTTAACAACTGTTTCGAAGAGGTACTCTCTCTAGATTATAGTTCTATGGTAACATATGCTATGGACATTTTTCAATTATAATTAAGAGATTGGGAGAAGAAGAATTACATGCTAAAAGACGAACTTTAAACCCTTAAAGCACCCTTAGAGTTAAAATATTGCCAAAGATTTCTTAGTGCGCCTCTAAAGGGCCAACTGAACATACCTACCAAATTGAACGTTTTTGGTCCGGTAGATTTTTAGTTCTGCGAGTGAGTGAGTGAGTGCCATTTCGCTTATATATATATATATATATATTATATATATATATATATATATATATATATATATATTAGATTAAACAGATTATGTTTGTTAAGTTCTGTTCAATCTGGTAGAAATCATAACGAAGGCAAAAAATCGAACTTCTAAAAATTAATGTGTGTGTAACTAGCTGTTGAAGAGTTGGAAGTAGTTGTGTTGTGATAAAATTGAAGGGCTCTTGACATCTTTTATTGTATTTCAATAATATCAGAAGCCCTAAAAGAAAAGTAAGTATCTATAATGGTATTTATATGAATTTTCCAGTCTGTTCCAGTGCCATGCATTTCTAAATTCAATAGATACAGGAAAAACTGAAATACTGGAATATATTTTCGTAATAAAGGAAAACCAATAATAAAAATTGAATCTATTCTGAATTTGTTGATTGTAAAGCTAGCTATAAATACTGAAGATGAAATACCGTACTGTATAAGTGACTTTAACCAGAAAAAACGTTTTAAAAATATATTTTATGTGACTATTGTATAATAAATTACAGTATTTTATCAATGTGATTGTGATATGTGTTGAGAACCATCCCAAGGTTGCTCTTTTTTGACTCATTCTCTGTCTGATCATCAGATGTTAAGGATACAATTATAAATTGAATTGAATTGAACTTCTATAGTTTCTGAGCCTCAACTCTGTAATTCATTATGATTTGTATAGTATCTTATTTGAAATAGTATCCTACGTCACATGGACGGGAAGGGGCCTTTGCAGTCGAGAGTCGAGAATGATGTTTCTAGTCTTGGCTAACGCCTCGACTAGAATTTCATTCAAGCACTGCAAAAGACATTCACGTCCAAGTAACGTACACAAGTTTTTGTCATGATAATCTAAAGAAGAATAATTGAGAAATAGAAAACATTACCTGCTTGTGCTAAACTTACTACATGCATTCTATAAACATAACCTAGTTTACAAATTCCGAATCCTGAATTTTGCGGAAGTTGACAATACTTCCACCTGTAGCGCTGAAGGTGGTTTTTTGTAGTAGTTTTGCTGTTCCTATCTCAGAACTAAGAAACATACTCGTCTGTTAAGAAAACATATGGTTTCATTACAGTAGAGTATGCTGTAATGAGAATCATATGTTCATTTGTTCTGCAAACAGCTGTTTATCGGCTTGATTTCATGGATGTACAACAGCTGCAATTGAATGACTATGACAAAAAAGTATTCATGGTATTGAAGTGAGATGATTCAAGGATTCAATATTTTGAAGCTAGATTGGTAGAAAATATATTTCAATAGAATAAATTCCGAATTCAGAACATGGGATAACGACGGAGCTGGCAGCCCTTAATAATTCACACACACAGAAAGCTGCATTAAACACAAGTCATTAGTGCAGTAAATGCATTACCACATCCGCTTGCTTTACAGTGTAATGCGTTTCTAAAGCACAAATCGTGATGTGGTTTTTTTGTTTATTTACTCTTTATTTTCCTATTTCATTTTCTATGTTTGCTCTATGCTGTCATTTTCTGAATCTGTCTGCCACAAAACTATCATTTGCGAATGGTTAGTTTCTTCTTCGTCTTCTTCTCCTTCTCCATCTTCTTCTTCTTCTAGTTTATTCACGCTTGTATTCTTCTTCTTTCTCTTTTTGTGGTCTCTGCGTAATACCGGTGGTAATGACTGTGTCCCACGTCTAATGGACAATATTTTTATTTCTGAAATGAATGATGGTCTACCCAGACTTTCATTCATCATCATAATTATTATTTTCTTCCTCTTCTTCTTCTACTTCATATCCCTTTTCTTCTTCATCTTCATCATCATCTTCATCATCATCATCATCATCATCATCATCATCATCATCATCATCATCATCATCATCATCATCATCATCATCATCATCATCATCATCATCATCATCATCATCATCATCATCATCATCAACAACATCATCATCATCATCATCATCATCATCATCATCATCATCATCATCATCATCAACAACATCATCTTCTTTTTCTTTTTCTTTTTCTTCTTCTTCTTCTTCTTCTTCTTCTTCTTCTTCTTCTTCTTCTCCTTTCTCGTTGAATAATTGTACCTTTTTCTCATCTTCTCTTCTCTATCCTCTCCATCAAACGGTAGTCACAAAGTGACCTGTACAGAGTTTGTAGACTGCAGCTTTGTAGTTCCATTTTATAAAAACCACAAACTTCTTCATTCTTCAAAAATGAAAATACTGTACAATCGTCGTGACCACTATCTTCATTACTGGATGATTTCTTGACTGATATGTCTATTTCGTGTAGTAAGCACATTGATATTGAAATCTTACAATATTATGGCAAAAATAGTCAGGTCATATAAGAACTTCTACATTGATTACACTCTGAATAAAACAAGTTGAAATTTGAATAATATTCCCGTGTTGCCAAATTGAACTATTCAATCTATTCATGCATGCCCATAAATGCCAGGATATATTTCAATTGACAACTCTGCATCAACAGTGTTGCCAAATTGAATGTATTCAGTAATTATAGACTTACATGAAAAAATTCAAAACTCGCACAATTTGGCAATGCGGATATTTTTAGTCCAAATTTAAACTTGTCTCATCAAGGCTAACTATGCATCATCTCGGTTTAAACGGTGATAGATCAGCTGTTGGTTGAAACCTGGAATGAAACACATAGTGCTAGTTGCACAAAAGCTCGTTAAATTGTGATTAATTTCACGAGAACCAATCACAGAAGCCTTCTTTTCGAAAAAGCCTTCTCTGATTGGTTCTTGTGAAGTTAATCACGATTAAAATTTAACCGGCTTTTGTGCAACCGGGCAGTAAGGATACATGCAAACCATAGCTATGTGTAATCTTTGATTGGCGTTAAACGTGGTTTGCATCTGATATGATCACTACCTCCGTAAACAAAGCCATAGTGCATTCTGGTGACGTCAGCACAGGTAGGGCTCCTACATTTATAAAAATTTGTTGATTTCAGCTGATCTATATCAGCTGGTGTTTATATTGGTGTAGGACTTGTCATGAACTATGGCTTTGTTTACGGAGGTAGTGATATGACTCCCAGAATATAGTCATATACTCTACTACCTCCTCCTAAACGGAATATCGGGACCGAGCTTCGCTCTGGAGTACAAAAGCATAAAACATTTATTACGAAAGAAGAAATTATAATAACATTCATAGTTCATACAGAAATGTTCTATCTAATCACAGTAAATTGAGATTGATTCCCAGAGGAATGCGAAAATTTCCCTCACAAAGGCCCAGTTACACAAAAGCCGGTTAAATTTCAATCCTGATTAATTTCACGTGAACCAAATCAGAGAAGACGATTTCAAAAAGATGGATCTATTGGGATTAATCACGATTGAAAATAACCCGGCTTTTTTGCTACCGGCACTAAGTACCTGATTGAATGATTACAAAAGTTCAACAGCTGAGTCATAATTTTGACACAGTCCCACACACATGAACTCGCTCACTCACTTCCATCATCAACAGACGACGAAATAATATTATTAACAGCTGTTTTTCCAAGGATGAATAATAAATTATCCTTTTAATGTCCTTCAGCGAATTTTCTCAGGGATGAGACCTAGTGCAATCAATTTTTTATATTATAAACCTACTATGCTCTGAATCTCGTGAGAATTATTGTTAGAGCCGTTTTCGAGATCCGGTGAAATACAAACATATAAACATACAAATATCTAAACATATAAACTGAAATTGCTCGTTTAATAATATAGGATAAACAGATACCTCTATCATGCTGTATTGATAATAGCAATTTTTCATCTTGTCTTGACTTCTCAGATCCTTTCCTTATCATAAATCGTTTCAGATTTCCTGATCTCCTATTTTCAATCTCCTATCACCGGCTGCTCAATCTCGAACGTGTTCTTGTATATCCTGCGGGGATCAGAAGCCAGCCCTCAATGGAGAGGATGAAGTCATGAATGAATTGATGAATGAACAGGATGAATCTCGATTCCTGATCGTCGAAAATCGGAAATGGAAGGGTGTTACTTGATCCGTGTTATTGGAGAAGAAGTCACGTTTCAAAAAGAAAGGTTGTTTGGGAGAGATAGATGATCGTTTGTCTAAATTCAACTACTGTATTATAAAATCAACACCTTCTTCATGATTGGAAACAAGTGATTAATTAATAGATTTTTACTTATGATTACAATGGAATATTGATAAGTTAAAGTATTTTTACTGAGATATGAGTAGTAAGCAATAATGTCTAATAGTGAGTTTCATGTCTCAAACTTTAGAATTTTTCAAATAATCTTTTCGAAAGGTTCATTCTTATAGCATTCTCAACACCTTAATACTCCAATTTCTCTGATCTTAATAATCGCTTGAAGCGCTTTTCCACAGAGATACTAGTAGTTCTGTGAACAGTAGACCTCACGCAGTATTCTCATCCACAAGTACCTGATGTCACTTGTTTTAAATGTTAACAAACTCAGTTCACGTTTTCGCCGTAAATGCGCAACATATAAACATATAAAAATTTAAACATTTAAACATTAAGAGAAATGCCAAACCGTCGACTTGAATCTTAGACCTCACTTCGTTAGGTCAATATGTAGCCTGAAACTTTATATGAATAAAATTGTTCAATGTTTGAACCTTTCGTTTCAACCATCTTGAAATAATTTTTAATAATTTTCTGAAGCACTCTTCCACAGAGATACATTGTAGCCTATAACTTTTCATGAATAAAACTTTTTTACATTTTAAAACTCTGGTTTCAACCATCTTGAAATAAATAATTTTGCATTTATGAATGGAAGATAAATCATTGTTATTTAATATCGTATTATGATTGATTATCTACACGAAAACATGATGTAATTTTGTTTTTCCATCTTACAACTTTTGAACTCCCCTGAAAATCTATATATATATAAAAGCGAAATGGCACTCACTGACTGACTGACTGACTGACTGACTCACTCACTCACTCACTCGCAGTACTAAAAATCTACCGGACCAAAAACGTTCAAATTTGGTAGGTATGTTCAGTTGGCCCTTTAGAGGCGCATTGTAGATTTGTAGGTAATTGTATATTGCATACTTTAGTGATTGTATTGTACAAATATTTGTATGTGATTTTTGGCAATAAATTCAATTCAATCTAGATAGAGTACCTCTTCGAAACAGTTGTTAACTGGCAACTAAATTAATAATTTTGTCAGGTTGGCATTAAGTTGGGTTGACTTTGTTAGGTTGGCACCAAGTTGAAGATTTAAATGCATTTATCGCGGAAACATTGATTGGGCACTACTACTTCAATCCTGGGAATATTATATTACTAGCCGTCAGGCTCGCTTCGCTCGCCATATCCGTTTAGCCAGACGTTTAGTCTGGCCCCCGACTGGATTGTCCTAACATATGATAAAAATGCTCAAATGAAAAATGCAGGCGAGCGAAGCGAGCCTGCTGATTTCATTCTCGGTCTATCCAGTCGGGGGTCCAGGGGCCGGGCCCCCTGGCTAGACGGATATGGCGAGCGAAGCTAGCCTGACGGCTAGTAGTATATAATTCTCTTGATAATCGATACTGTGTTCAATTTTATGACATTTTCTAGAATCTCTGACCAATGTGTTGTACTTATAAGAACCCATGATCTTCTCCTACCAAACCCCACAAACATACGTTCAATGAACTACCCATTCCAATGTATAACCATGACTCCAACACACCGTAAAAGGTTTTAAATTTATTAGGTATTCCAAGCCTGTTACCCTGGAATTGACATTACCGTCAAAAGAGCCTCTAGCTTGGTATAGGCCTACACTGAAATACGCCTTAAGAATACTATTTACTATTAATGAATGAATATTTATTTCTCATTAAGAGTTTGTCTGTTATTCTCTCTATACTTCCACACTTTTTGAGTTTTATTTTCCATTATTTCTCTATTTTTCCATTATTGTTTGTAGGCTTTTGTTGAGTATTGAGAGGAAACCATGTAGGCTCAAACATTACTTTAAAAAATTCTTGAGTGAGTTCTTTGAAAGGCTGCATCTTTGATGTAATACCGATGCTGGGGAGTTGAATACTAATTTTAAAATGCATTTTAGTTGAAGTGAACTGTAAGCGAGACAAAGAGCGCAGATATGAATTATGGAATTAAATGTAGGGTTAACAATAATGAAACTAATGTCTACCGTAATGTCCGCAGCCATTAATGATTATGATGTTGATTTCCATTACGAGATAATATTAAACTAGAGTTAAAGCTATAGTAATACTAGCCGTCAGGCTCGCTTAGCTCGCCATATCCGTCTAGCCAGGGGGCTCCGCACCCTGGACCCCCGACTGGATCATCCAAAAATGAGATCAGCGGGCTCGCTTCGCTCGCCTGCATTTTTCATTAGAGATTAGGAACTGTAATAATATAAATTAGGAACTGTAGAAATATTTAATAAATAATATGGTTTTAATGCTTCATTCCATCAGAAAGTCAAAGTACTGAGAAAACGCAAGAAAACCTGAGAAAAAACGCTGATTTTTGGCGTATCTTTGATGAAATATTAAAGTCACCTCATCACAAAATTTTTAGACCCTAGCTAAACCTTTGTACCAAATTTGAACATTTCCTGTCTATTACTTGATGAAAGATCTGAGAAAACGCAAAAAACCGCTAATTTTGGGAGTATCTTTGGCGTTATTTCAAATTCCTTAACACAACATTATTACACCCCAGCTGAGCTTCTGTAGTAAATTTGAACATTTTCTGTTCATTTGTTCTCGATAAAGCTGAGAAAGCGCAAAAAAACGCTTACTATGGGTGTATCTTTGACGTTATTGCAAATTCCTTCTAATACAACATCATTTACACCCCAGCTGAGCTTCTGTAGTGAATTTTAACATTTTCTGTTCGTTTGTTCTCGATAAAGCTGAGAAAACGCTAAAAAAACGCTGGAAAAACGCAGATTTTGGGCGTAACTTTTGAAAATTTTCCAAATCCGTTCTTAGTAAGCCTCTAAATAAGGGCCAACTGAACATACCTACCAAATTTTAAAGTTTTTGGTCCGGTAGAGTTTTAGTTCTGCGAGTGAGTCAGTCAGTCAGTCAGTCAGTCAGTGAGTGCCATTTCGTTTTTATATAATATATATAGATTGCAAGACACTTTGGCGTAGCCATATTGAGGATATTTTGGCATATGTAGCCTCGACCAATGGAATGAGAGCTCAGCCTTCATTGGTCGACAGCTAACGGCCAATCAAAGGGCTCCATCTACACTATATATTCTGCTACTCATTGTTCAAGATCTCAGCTTATTAGAGATTAATAATAATGTAACAACCGAAACTAGTATCTCAATCAATCAATCAAGATTATTCTTTATTCCACAATAAAGTAAGTGGAAAATGATGAAATAAAATATAAAATACAATATAATAATAATATCGAGTGACCTGGCCGGCTCAAGTCTGGTGTCAGAGTTTTCAGGTCGCAACTGATCAATAAAAAAAATAAAAATAATTAATTACTTAAATTAGGTTTTCATATTATACATGGAATGAGCCTACATGGGCACTGTGGCCTGTGCGTAGACTAGAATCTCAAATATTGTTCTGATGAAACAGTGCTATATCAAGCCGTTTTTCCTATTATTGTAGAAGTTTATTGATTTGATTTATTTTGAAAATTTTTAGCATCATCCAACTGGAATCAGTTTCCAACAACACTTAGGCCCGGTTGCATAAAAGCCGTTTAAAATGTGATCGTGATTAATTTCACGAAAACCAATCAAAGAAGGTTTCTTTGATTTGCTCTGGTGGCTCCACCAGAGCAACTCACACTGATTAGTCATTGCAATTAGACATGTCTTCATAAGCCACTATGTGAATTATTGTGACTAAATGTTTTGTCTTGTCTTGACTAACTGGTGTGCGCCTAGCCTTACTTTTACTGTTGTGGAACAGTTCTTATTCATAGCAGTTTGTCGACTTCCATCTTGAACATACCTTTTATTCAAATCCTTTTAAAAAACGTTCAACCCGAAATCACCCAAACATCTGCCGTCACTTACGAATACATTAACTTCACCCACTACACGTCACTCTCAATAATTGAATAATAATAATTATTCGATGAAAAGCTAATGAAATGCATAAATAATTCGAGAAAAATCCGTTGACTCCAAGTACTCAAGTACTGTAGTTAACAAAGCGCAGAATAATTACATGCAAAAAGTGAAGCCTGTAAACTGATGATTGAAATGAATTAAACAAAACGGCGCTATTCAAATGTTGTGATGTTGGGGGGGGGGGTGTAATGAGTTCAGGGGGGGGTGAAGGTTGGAGTGGGTTAGGGGTGGGGGGTCCATCTCATTATTGGGCACAAGCCATATGAGGCAGATGTTGTACGTACACACATTAGTATTGAGAGACTTCAGAGTAGAGTCTAGAGAGCTAAAAGTACTTGAGGTGATTTTCTATAGTCTCGCCCCAATACAAATGAAGTCGAGTGCTTAATTCATTAAGTGGTCGTCTGCTCTCCTGCCCTCTCACTCAGTTTATTTTGACTTTGTCTCTCTCTCTCCATTTTCTTCGTCTTCTTCTTCTTCTTCTTCTTCTTCTTCTTCTCCTCTATTTCCTCTCCCTTCTATGCCACTCCTATTTTTCTCCTACTTCCTCTCTTCTTCGTCGTATTCACCTTCTTCGTTCATTCCTTCTTCCACTTCTCTTCTCGTCCTATTCTCCTGATTTCTACTTCCCCACTCTTTCCCTTCATGCTTCTGCTCCTCTTCCATCGTCTCCTTCCATGATCTCATTCTCTTCTCCTTTTTCTTCTATGTTCTCTCTTACTCCTTTTTGTCTTCCAACTTCTCATTCTTTTTTCTCTTTTCTCATCCTATTCTTCTTCTGCTACTCTTCCCTGTCTATTCTCTCTCCCTTTTTTCCCCATCCTCTTATCTCGTTGCCTTCCTTCTCTTTTTCTGTTATCTGACTATTAATAAATATTTCTTTTTTCTCTCTCCTTATTCTCCACTCATCTTTCTTCTCCTAATCTTATTTCTTCTAATATTCCAGTAATAATACAACCTATTACTATAGGACATGCAAAAGGTTGTACAGTATACAAGAACATACAAGCATGGTCTATATCTGTGATACAAGTTTCCATATTTTGATACACGGTCATAAAAGCTCATATAATTATTCTCCAGCATGTTACTAACAGCTCAGCTATGTGATACATGACTGCAAACCCAGAATAATAAATTAATATCGAGACAAGTTGCATGTTGTTTTTGTAGAGATTAGATCATCATCGATTTCAATTTGTAATTCATATTCGATCAGAAATTGGCAAGCCAAACCCACATATGCGGTCATCAGCTTGAGGCTTGCTTCAGAACTGATCATTTCTGCTTGGATTGAATCCTAAAAAGGAAAGATTTTGTCTTCCACGACAAAAATGTGTTTGGGGAAACTAGTAAATGAATCATGAACTCTGGCTACAGAGGAGAAACTCGTTCTATTATCAATTTCTAAAGAGCAGCAATTATTTCATGTGAAGATTGCAAATATTTTGAGAATTCTAAAACATGGGAAGGAGAAATCTTATAACTAATCTGATATTTACAACTGGGCTCTGCACCCAACTGGGATCTGTTTAAGCCGGCGACTGAGCTTTTAGGGCCGGTTTCCGAGCTCGGGATCTATAAGTTCTGGACTTACAGAGTCCAGGACTAAAATAAGCTCTCGGGTCTAAATTGACTTTTCCTACAGTTACGTTGAAAAGTGGCCATTGCTGCACTGATTACAGAACGCAAAGAATCACTTTTCCGCTCTAGTGCGGGAAAAATTTTTCTGCACTCCAGATTTGCAACATGGCAACGCCAAATACTTAGTAGGTTATATGGGAGCAACAGTGCAGCAAAATCAAAATGAAGTTGGTAACAGTGACTGCTGTGGCTGCCATAGTGAGCAGAGGTGCAACCAAGCACAACGCGCTAATTATTAATTATATATCATAACCAAGGAGATGGTCAATATTCAATTTGACAATAAATTAAGGTTTTTATCAAATAATAAAATTACACAGAAAAACATTTGATGCATTTCAGGCAATTTTAACCATAATTACCCACTTTTCATATTCAATGGTAACTGTAGGAAAAACTTAATGTGAAATACGTGCGCAAAGTTCCTCTGCTGCACTCAAGTAACCATTCCGCCCTCGCCTACGGCTCGGGCGTAAACGTTTCTTTCGGTGCAGCAAACAGTCACTTTGCGCACTAGTTGCACAAATAACTATTCTGAGTCACGATTTTATCTTCTAAACTCCGGAGTCTATCAAGTTCTCGACTTATTTGAGTCCAGGACCTTAACGCAGTAGACATGAGGGAAATTCGCAATATTTTACTGTTGTATTGTTGGCATTATAGCAAAACGAAAACAGCTGATTACAGCGGGACAATTCAAATGAGCATGCTCTCCAAACTATTTTGTAAAAATAAGTTTCGATTTCTTTGTAGAGCTATTCAAAGCAAAAACCTTTGAAAGGTGAATGAATAAACATTTCATTTTACGTTATGCTGCTATTGATCATTGATCCTAATCAGTGATTTTGGAATAAAAATTTCATTAGGCTATTTAGTTTGAATATGTATTTGTTTTGATAAAAACTGGAGTAATAATTAATTATTGTTATTATTAATATGTTGGATATGACATTGATTAATGACAGTCAGATTGGAATAAAAATTCCAAGGCAATCATTGTATTATTTTGCTTGAACATTTTTAGGTTATGTCATAAAATGAGGTTAGTTTTCTACGCATAATTCTGATTATATTCCAATTATATTCCAAAATGAACTTGCAAACTATAAATTATGAATTTAGATTGACTAATCCAAATAATTTAGGTATTCCATGACATCTATTTGGCTTTTCATTTACTCCAAAACAATAACTGAATACTGTTTGTTCAGTTAAGTCTAGAGCTTGAATTTAAACCCTACCCCAGTCGAGGGTTTAAAATCACGCTGTTTTAAGTCCTAGACTTAACTATTTTTAATAAATCCTTGACTCAGAAAAAGGCGAGAATCTAATTCAAGTCCTTGACTTATAAGCCCTTCACTCAGAAAGCCATAACTCACTCAGGGAGTTATGGAGACTGAGATGGTTGCAGGGAGAGGTCAGGAACAAAGGCCTTGTGGATGACCCTAATGACATTGTTCCTGGCACCCAGCTGAAACGTAGAGAGTGGTGTGGCCTTAACCGATTCAGGACGCAGGTGGGAAGGTGTGCTGAGCTGATGACAGCATGGGGATACACATCTGATCCTCTGTGCCAATGTGGACAAATCCAATCAATGAACCACCTAATATCTGAGTGTCCACAACACTCCTATCATGGAGGGCTGTCGGCCCTCCATGATGCTGGAGAAGATGCGTGTCAGTGGCTCCAGAACGTTCTAAATTCTATTGGTATTTGAAATATTAAGTGTAAAATTATGTTTTTTTCTATTTTTGGCCTATGTATGCATATGCATATATATAAAGAGTTCTTTATATTTTATATTGGGTTTCAATAATGTAAGTTACACTGAGAAGAAAAGTATCTAAAATAATTTATATGTAGACTGAATGAGTAGAACTATTTTAACTCTGTAGTATCAGGTCTCACAACATGTAAAATTATCTACTAATAGTCTGAGAATTCTAAATTATGAGAAATAATTTCGTGGAAAGTTTAGTCCAGGCATTGCACCCTTCAGTCTGCTAGTGGGTTCGAATCCCGACGGTAGGCATGGACGTTTCATCATATATTTAAATCACACACCAATTTTTCATCACCCACGCACAAACTGGAAGCTGATGTGAGCATCGTCCGAAATAAAAAGTCAAATCGAAAAATTTATGGAATTCTAGTTAACTAGAATTTTCCGAACTATTTCACGACACACATCCAGCTGTAGATACTGTACTTGAATTTATCGATTTCCTGATATTAATGTACATTAATATCCATTAATAACTTGAGCTACAAACAATGTAGCTTAATTTGCTATTGTAAATACCTAATAATATGCCTTAATTTGGTAAGGTAAATAACAATGGTATTAACCTCAATAACGTCACTTTATTCATGAAGTTTCCATGATTGTTCATCAAAAATAGTCTCAAAATATTAACAACTAGCCGTCAGGCTCGCTTCGCTCGCCATATCCGTCTAGCCAGGGGGCTCCGCCCCCTGGCCCCCCGTGAAAAAATGAGATCAGCGGGCTCGCTTCGCTCGCCATATCAGGCGATATAATATTCCCAGAAATAGCTCTGATTGAAGTAGCAGTGCCCAATCAATTTTTCCGCGATAAATGCATTTCAATCTTCAACTTGGTGCCAACCTAACAAATTCAACTCAACTTAATGCCAACCTGACAAAATTATTAATTTAGTTACCAGTTAACAACTGTTTCGAAGAGGTACTCTCTCTAGATTATAGTTCTATATTAACATATGGTATGGACATTTTTCAATTATAATTTAGAGATTGGAATAAGAAGAATATACATGCTAAAAGACGAACTTTAAACCCTTGAAAACCACCCTTAGAGTTAAAATATTGCCAAAAGATTTCTTAGTGCGCCTCTAAAGAGCCAACTGAACATACCTATCAAATTTGAACGTTTTTGGTCCGGTAGATTTTTAGTTCTGCGAGTGAGTGAGTGAGTCAGTCAATCAGTCAGTGAGTGAGTGCCATTTCGCTTTTATATAATTATATAGATAACTAACAGCTGTCTAGAAGCAGAAACATTATTTCTCCTATGAAACCTCGATATATTTACTTTCCTTGCCCTATTACCATAGGTATGGAAAGTATTGCTTTCCAAAAAAATTAATGTACCCGAATTTCAAGTTTTCTATACGTTTCAAGGTCCCCTGAGTCCAAAAACATGATTTTTGGGTGTTGGTCTGTGTGTGTGTGTGTGTATGTCTGTGAACACGATAACTCCATTCCTAATCAACCGATTGACTTGAAATTTTAAACTCAAGGTCCTTATACCATGAGGATCTGACAATAAGAAATTCAATAAAATTGAATTCAAAATGGTGGAAAAAATGGCGGATAATTACTAAAAAACCATGTTTTTCACGGTTTTCTCGAAAACGGCTGTAACGATTTTCTTCAAATTCATATCATGAATAGCTATTTATAAGCCCTATCAATTGACATGAGTTTTTTTCTGGGAAAATTGCAGGAGCTCCGTAATATTCTTGAGAAAAATGGCGGATAATTACTAAAAAAACCGATTTTCACGATTTTCTCAAAATAACTTGGCCGATTTTTTTTCAAATTCATACTCTGTATAGTTATTTATCAGCTCTATCAACTGGCATGAGTCTCCTTACTGGGAAACTAAGGGGGGTCCACCCCATCCTTGAGAAATGGACTTAGTAACCTCCTTCTCGTGCATGAGGTAGTTAGGTAGCGCAGTTCATAAAAAGAACACATAGTCGAAATATTTCATCTGTAGAACAGCTGTTTTGACGACTTTAAAAAAATGACGACTAAAAAATCATCGAATTTCACAATTTACACAAAGGAAAAAGTACTCTGAAAACAATAATTATATATACACATATACAAAAGTCTGATCGTAGTTTCAAATATGAGCAAGGAAAGTTGTGTGAGTGTACCACACCAGATTTTTTCTGTTTCAAGAACAAAGCAGTCAGAAAGTCCGCCCAATCAATCATCACTTCTATCTAGAAACTAATTTATAGTTCAAACTCAAACTATAATCTGTAATAGTAAAGTCAATTCGAAACGTCATTTCAGACCTCAACCACAAGTTCTTAGTCATAGTTTTCAGTAATATTTCTTTGTTGTGCGCATGCGCAGCACGTGTCCAGACTTCATTAGCGATTCAAGAGCATGCTCGCTGTCACTCAAGACTCAATCACACTCAAACTATCAGCATCTCTTATGGTAGACATCAATGCTTCTTCTTCTTCTTCTTCTTCTTCTTCTTCATCTTCTTCTCCCTCTCCTTCTTCTTCTTCTTCTTCTTCTTCTCCTTCTCTTCTTCTTCTTCTTCTTCTTCTTCTTCTTCTTCTTCTCTTCTTCTTCTTCTTCTTCTTCTTCTTCTTCTTCTTCTTCTTCTTCTTCTTCTTCTTCTTCTTCTTCTCCTTCTTCTTCTTCTCCTTCTTCTTCTTCCTCTTCTTCTTCTTCTACTCCTGTCTTCATCTTCTTCTTCTCCTTTCTCTTTCTTTTCTCGTCTCTCTTCTTCTTTTCTTCTTCATCTTCTTCTTCTTCGTTCATCTTCTCTCTTCTTCTCTTCTTCTTCTTCTTCTTCTTCTTCTTCTTCTTTCTTCTCTTCTTCTTCTTCTTCTTTTCTCTTCTTCTTCTTCTTCTTCTTCTTCTTCTTCTTCTCTCTCTTCTTCTTCTTCTTCTTCTTCTCTTCTTCTGTCTCTCTTCTCTTCTTCTTCTTCTTCTTCTTCCTCTTCTTCTTCTTCTTCTTCTTCTTCTTCTTCTTCTTCTTTTCCTGTTCTATAATAAATATTTATTTATTACATAAATAATTTTCTATGTTCGACTTTCTGTTCTATAATAAATCTTTCCACTGCTAATTCCATAATTATTTCATTAAGGAAATCCACATTTGATAATACTCATTAATAATTTTTCTCTATAATAGATTCGCAAATCAACTTCTATGATTCAACTGCTATACTCCAGAGGGTACTAGAAGAACTGCTTACTAATTCTTCTTTTTATATTTGTAACATTTTATTGTGTTTTATTTGTTTCGTAAATCTTTGTAATTTTGTTTTGTCTTGTTTTGTGTGTTTTTAATAAATTGAAATTGAAAATTACATCACTCGCCAAAATCAGTTCCATTTTAATTCATGATTTTGAAAATGCTGAATTTCAAATGAATTGGGTGATTAACATACGTTATGAGTATAGATGTAATCTCTTCCATATTAGGTAAACATAAATGATAACATCTTCTATTGTCAAAGCTTGAACAATAAAAGCCAATGTGTAAAGAATTATTATTGATAGAACAAGAGGATAGGTAGTTTGTTCATCTATATATATAAAAGCAAAATGGCACTCACTCACTGACTGACTGACTGACTCACTCACTCACTCGCAGAACTAAAAATCTACCGGGCCAAAAACGTTCAAATTTGGTAGGTATGTTCAGTTGGCCCTTTAGAGGCGCACTAAGAAATCTTTTGGCAATATTTTAACCCTAAGGGTTGTTTTTAAGGGTTTAAAGTTCGTCTTTTAGCATGTATATTCTTCTTATTTCAATCTCTTAATTATAATTGAAAAATGTCCATACCATATGTTAATATAGAACTTGTCACGTTATTCTTTATATTTAAATAACGATTAGCCTCCTGCTTGGCATCAGTCGGTAAAGCATGAGATTTGATATAATTATATAATTAGGTCGTGGTTTTTTAATAGGATTCAGCCTCAAAAATCTTGATAGGCCTAGGTATGGCTTCTCCTATAACTCTTGTAATTCATAAAAATAAATATATATAAATATGATACTTATACAATAGTGATGAGGAATAATAAATAAATTGCACACCATAACGTTTCATACATATATTACACAATAATGCAAAAAAATAAATCGAGGCAAGAAAATATATAAAGAGCGATAAAAAATATAATATAAAAATAGAACAATAATTGAAATCAATAAAATATCACAGGCTAAACTTTATATTCTAGATTTATGGCACGAATCATTACCATGTGCCTTTATCTTAAATCATATGCATTCTTTTGCATGAGCTGCGATATGCGCTTGCTAATACTTGTCGACTTGGACAATTCAATTAAAAATATGTGCTTTAAGATCAGCTTGATAAATTAGCCACTAATAATCCAAATATATATATATAAAAATCTCTGGTGCTTAGCAGATTTCTTTGTATCGAATATAATTTTTATCTCAGGGTGCAAGATTCGGCACCTGACGGAATAGGTAGAGCCATTCATCTATGAATTAGAGCTATAACAAACTATCGCAAATTATACTGCAAAAATTAAATATCATATGCATATGTTTAATAGCCTAGATTTTGTACTTCTTTGATTTAATAGAAATTCTGAAATATTGATTATATTTTTTTCTTTCAAATAAATACCTTTAATACTAACTTTACTTGCGCAAGTATTACTCTTATTAATTTCTTAATTTATAATAAAAACCCTTTCGGCGAGCTAGCTTTGATCATTAGATTAATTCGAAGCACTAGGGCGCCCATCACTAATTCAATATTAATCACTCACGTGTCGAAAATCTTCTTGTAAGCCGCCGATGTCGATCCAACTCCATGTGGTCCGGGAATATGGTAGCCGGAATCGTCTCTTCCAAGGGGTTATAAATTTATTTAAAAAATGAAAATGACTTCTGCTTTACAACAGCATCACGAAGTCCTTTAAGAAATTTAATAATTTAATTTAACTTTAACTTTTACAAAATCATTATCAGGTACTACGCTCTAAAATATTTGGGGTCCTCTTATGGTGGCATTTGGCTGGCGAGTGCTGGTTCCCCTTTTCTCAGTTTTACAAATCCTATTTCCGACTTTCAAATTAGCATAAAATTTAAATATCTTAGTCCTCCGCCATTTAGGTTCAAATAGATCTTACAAAAAATACCAAAATATTGCTTAGATTGTATGATTAATAATTTCTTTGCTTTCGAGCCATATCGATAACATAGACTATACAACAATTCAACATAGATTCCGAACATTATAGAATATATATAAATATTTTTGATTGGCCTACAATTGCCGCCTATTAACTGCCGTTTTACTATTGGGCATGCAATTTTATTCGGTATTCATGCGCCTGGTAACTCTTATTTCCTGGATACACTTAATTATTTTTATTTGGTTTTTGTTATGCTCTTTACATGCTAGCTAATATCCTATACATTAATATTATTTCATGCTACCTAATAATTAGCCACGTGAACAGGTGTTTTTTCACATTGCACACTATTTGATTGCAGTAGAGCTCTGCCAAGGGGTTTTGGTCAGATTCTACGTTTCTCGATTTGATCGATCTCTAGGTCACCGATCCGTGAATACATGTACCTAACCTCAATCTTCAAATATTTTATATAATAATCTATTTATGAGCAATAAAATTCCTTCAAATCCTTTTTAGGTTTTTTGTACCATTAAGCCAGAACAAGCTGATGCTATCTAATCTTAGTTATTATCTATTTGGCGATATTAGCCAGTTACTTTATTTTCAGACCTATTACTGTTTCTGTTAGGGATTTTTATCTACCCAAATTTGATACTTTACAAACTATAATCTAGATAGAGTACCTCTTCGAAACAGTTTTTAACTGACAACTAAATTAATATTTTGTCAGGTGGCATTAGTTGAGTTGACTTTGTTGGTTGGCACCAAGTTGAAGATTGAAATGCATTTATCGCGGAAAAATTGATTGGGCACTACTACTTCAATCAGAGCTATTCTGGGAATATTATATACTAGCCGTCAGGCTCGCTTCGCTCGCCATATCCGTTTAGCCAGACGTTTAGTCTAGACCCCCGACGGATTGTCCTAACATATGATAAATGCTCAAATGAAAAATGCAGGCGAGCGAAGCGAGCCTGCACTCATTCTTGGACGATCCAGTCGGGGTCCAGGGGCGGAGCCCCCTGGCTAGCCGCATATGGCGAGCGAAGCGAGCCTGACGGCTAGTATGTTTATATAGAGGCAGTGTTTCATTTAACGTCATCTCAGACATTCATCACTAAAATATTACAGTACTCAATTTGCTGCTTTAATCGTTATTGCAACTCCCAACAATTATTTATCCTTGTTCTCATACTTCACCGTTGAATCCTATTTAAAACTCATCTAAGATAATATCTAGAACTTTCTCAATCGTCTTCTCTACTTCTTATTTTTCTTTCTCATTTCTCATCTTCCTCATTTCTATAGTTATTACTAGAATAGTGTTGTTATTTTTATATTTTTATTACAACAACTGTTGGGGTTGTAGTGATTGTTGCGATGATGATAATTATTCTTCTTAATCCTTCTTCGTCTCTTCTTCTTCTTCTTCTTCTTCTTCTTCCTCTTCTTCTTCTTCTTCTTCTTCTTCTTCTTCTCTTCTTCTTCTTCTTCTTCTTCTTCTCTTTCGCTGTAAGTTTGAAGTGAACCACAGTCTAATAATTGGGTTTTGAGTATTTTTTTTGTTGTGTCTGGAGTAGAGAGTGAAGCCATGGGTGACTCATTTCAATCGTCACCTTTTCTTTGAGTTCATTTGAAGTCATTCGGTCTGAGTCAACCGCTTAGTTAAGGCATGATGTCTGCTTTAGGTCATGACGCAAATGATGATTTGCATGTGATGAGGGAATGGAAGACATAAATAAAAAAATTGGGAGAGTTCGGAGCTGGAGTGAAATGGAGAGGTTGAGAAATAATGTAGAAGAAGAAAATGTAGTGATGGAGACGTAATGTGAGATGAAAATGAAGGAGCATGACAATAAGATGATGAAGAAGGATGGAGAGCGATCAATAGAAAAAGAAAATGGAGAAGTGGAGAAATAGAGAGAGAGAGAGAAAAACACACTGAAGAGCTTTCAAACTACAAGAAGATGATGGAGAAGTGGAGCGAGAGGGAAACACACAGAGGAGCTTTCAAACGAAGAAGGAGAAAAAGAAAGAGAAGAAGAAGGATGAAAAGCGATCACGAGGAGAAATAGAGAAGAAAATTGAAAAGTGGAGAAATAGAGAGAGAGAAAAACACACTAAAGAGCTTTCAAACTACAAGAAGAAGAAGGAGAAGTGGAGCGAGAGGGAAGCACAGAGAAGAGCTTTCAAACGAAGAAGGAGAAGAAGAAGGATGAACAGCGATCAAGAGGAGAAATAGAGAAGAAAATGGAAAAGTGGAGAAATAGAGAGAGAGAAAAACACACTGAAGAGCTTTCAAACTACAAGAAGAAGAAGGAGAAGTGGAGCGAGAGGGAAACACCCAGAAGAGCTTTCAAACGAAGAAGGAGAAGAAGAAGGATGAAAAGCGATCAAGAGGAGAAATAGAGAAGAAAATGGAAAAGTGGAGAAATAGAGAGAGAGAAAAACACACTGAAGAGCTTTCAAACTACAAGAAGAAGATGGAGAAGTGGAGCGAGAGAGAAACACACAGAAGAGCTTTCAAACGAAGAAGGAGAAAAAGAAAGAGAAGAAGGAGGATGAAAAGCGATCAAGAGGAGAAATAGAGAAGAAAATGGAAAAGTGGAGAAATAGAGAGAGAGAAAAACACACTGAAGAGCTATCAAACTACAAGAAGAAGATGGAGAAGTGGAGCGAGAGGGAAACACACAGAAGAGCTTTCAAACGAAGAAGGAGAAAAAGAAGGAGAAGAAGAAGAAGAAGAAGAAGAAGAAGAAGAACGAGAGAGAAAACTCGAGAAAGACAGAGGTTGAGGAAGGACAGGAGATGAATAAGCAAGAAAACAAGAAAAGGAAAAGTGACACACTACTCAAAACAAGAAAGTAAAGGAAATGAAGAAGAAGAGTGTGTAGATGTCTAGACTTGTGGGAGCTGTAGAGGCTAGGCATTATAGATTATAGAATGACGCATAACCCTTGAGGGTTATAGGAGGGGCACAATCCACACCTATCTACCTATAGCACTCCAACCCTGTTGAGATGGACTTTTAAATCTAACCTGCTACACTGAAATTCGCTTGAATCTGTCAGCATTTTACGTACGAGCAGCAATGAATACAGTTATCCATCAGGGATGCCAACAGTACATAGTAAAACTCACAGGATGACTTCCTTTCCAATTTTTTTTCTGTCTTTTTCTTTTAACCTGCAACACGATACGAAAAACACCGGAAAGATTAGAAATCTCTCAACTAGACCAAGCCCCTGGTTTTGTTTTTGACCTTTTAAAGGTGGAAAAGGAAATGACTGTTTGGGAATGTCTCCTCTATCTGAGGAGATAGAGAGAAGAGAAAGACAGCGAAAATAGGAAGGAGGAAGGAGTAAAACAAGAGTGTTTATGATGAATAGTGTGGTGAAGTTGAGGATTGAAGGAGGTGGAGATGATAAGAGAGAGAAAGTGTGAGAGAGAGAGAGAGAGAGAGAGAGAGAGAGAAAAACTTCATTCTTCTATTGTGACTAGGCTTGTCGCCTATGGTAACACGGTTGCAATAATATTCATTATTTATAATTTTAATTTATATTTATTCTAAATCTGAATTTTGAAAGAGATTGATTGATTGATTGATTGAGTACTTTATTTATGTAGATTACAATATATACTGGCTTATACACTTATATACAATAGCTTACAATACAGCAAAATTATAGATGAATTTACATAATATAGACTAAGAAAATAATATTATTGAACAGTATATGATATGAGAAAGCAATTTGTTATATAATAACCATAGATAATTATATTGTTATGCATCTACATAAATTGGCGGAGCTTTGGACATATCAATGTCCATTCTTCGGAAAGAATATAAAAAATATCCTCCCCACTAACTCTCTATCAAGAAAGGAGGAGCTGGGAGGAAGAGAGGTAAACTGGTAGGAATATGTAGGAGCTGAGTAAGAAAAGAAAAGAGATGGTTGTAGAGAGTGATGAGGTAATGGAGTAATTGGTGTGTGAGATTGGAGAAAGGTGAGTGATTGGTAAGAAATGTGCGTGGAATAATAATTGTACACAATATTTTTTACTGTTTTGCAATTTAATTGTGGTTGAATGTGGGTGGATTAATTTGTCATAATTATATGACATCAAAACCCAATTCAATTTTATTGAAATATTATTTTGTGGATTGAAAATCTGGTCGCGGATTTAATTATTGAATGTAATTGATAAAGCGAGAAGATCTCCAATATACAAAGATAAAACGTGTGTTTTATCACGTTTCGTGAAAGACATATTATTATTTTTAGCTCCATGCTATACAAACAAGAGTGAGTCGACTTTTGTTCTCTGGATCAAGGCTGCATGTTTTTTTCACATAAATAGATTTTGAATTTTTCTTTAGAGGCCCGTATTCTTTGAACCGTTTGTGAAATTAGTTGTTGAGTTAAGGCATTGGTTACCTGAAGGATTCCGTCTTGAGAATTCAATTATAGGCTGTCGCAGTTCGGGCAGTTTAAACCTGCATAATTGTATTTTCAGGATTTGAATCTTGTAGGGAAAGCTGGTGTCTTGATTCAATCAGCTGGCAGAAGTTTTTTTTATATTTTTTTAAATTTAAAGTCGGGAGTGGTTTAACCGGACCTTGAGGAGCAGGCCAAGGGACAATTTTCAAGGTAAAGTAAGTTAATAGCACATTTTTTAAATTTTTTTAGACCCATAATTCTGAATAATTATTTTGTTTTATTTCGAAAAAAATCGGAACGTCCACTATAGTTTCTTCTCTCTCCCCACCATTACAAATTTTACCCAATTTTTTTACTGTTTTGCAATTTTATTGTCGTTTCGTGAGCTATAACAGTTGTTAAATAATGATTTGATTTTGTGAGTCTTTGTATGTATTTTGTCTTCACAATTTTTGAACATATATAAATTTTTGAGAACATTGTTCAATTTGATAGAATCTCCTCAACCTATCATCATAATGAGAGATGTCTCTTATTCACTTTTGATTCAACTGAATTTTGATGTAGATCAAAACTCACTTTTGTCTAACTGGAGACCAAAGTCGTTGTCCTTGTCCGTCTGTTTGTATGTTCTACAATAACTTTTCAGAGAATTGATCAATCAGCTTCAAATTTTGAACACGTATTCTTCGAAATAAATCATACATTGAATTATACAAGGTTGTGATATCACTATGAGCATCACCTATATATTTAAACAATTTGAAACTGAATTAGGAAATTGGAAAAGTTTTGGGCAATAGCCTGTTTTTTCTTTTCCGGTCATTGTATTTGTTTGTGCTAACCTAATAAATGAATAATATTATAGAATAAATAAAGGTATATGTGCTTCGTCTCTGATAAAACCTGTATGAAATTCAAATTAACAGTCCCTCACACTAAAACAAAATTATAAAACTGGAATCTTAAATTATCTATTGAAGTATTTTCACAAATTAAAATCCACTCTGCTCATTTGAATAGTCACTCTGCTTCCTAATAGAACCTCGATATCAGACCTAGATACAGAATTATGTCCAATTAACTACCTTATTATTTTATCTACCAATGTTATTACATTAGTGTCATTCGCATTGTAAAAATTTGGAATCTAGGATCTAGAGGGGTTCACAGAGATATTCCACCTCAGAGAAGACACCACGGTTGCCAACGTTTGTCTCGATTACATTTCAAGAAATCCTTCTAACCTCACCATTCCCTTATTTGTACTATCCTATCTAACGAAATTGGAGTGAAGAATAGTTTTTTAATTCAGGAAAACTGAAATTCAGGTGAGAGTTGATACTCTTGATACCAACCTAATCACTGATTTGATTGTGCATTGATAAAAATCATAAGAAACGAGTTGTTTATTATTGAGTTTATAGTTGAGGCTTTATTTCAGATGAACCAACATTTTCTGAATATTCAAGTTGGCTTCAGGTTATAAATTATTATACCGATTTATATAATCATGTAGAAAAATAATACATATGAAACTGCGAAAACTGCTAGAGTTTTGATATGTATAGTGAGGTCCACGTTATAATGGCAGTGGACAAAGATAGGAGAAAAACGTTGCCAATCCTTTGCCTTGTCAATGCCTTCTATAGACGGTAGTTGATACTGGTTCATTGATGGAAGTTTTAGGCTCAACTCACAGTTACGCGACTCAGGTCGAGAAGAGACTGGACTCTAGTGGAGAGCATGTGTTTTCAAATGGTGACAGTCGCGGAGACTAGAATCGACTGATCTGAGTGTCACCATTTGGAAACACATGCTCTCCACTAGAGTCGAGTCTCTTCTCGACCTGAGTTGCGTAAAGCTGCGTTTACACCGGAGTTAATAACACAAGTTTTTTAACATTTTTGTTATCAACTGATGTTAATTACAAAATCTTGTTAATAAAAAGGAATTTTCTGTTAGAAACATGAGTTATTAACCTTTGTCAAGAGAAATTCTTGACGATTCAGTCAAGTTAATAACTTTTTGTTAATAACTCGTGTTATTAACTCCGGTGTAAACGCAGCATAATTGTGAGTTGAGCCTAACGGTTCATTCTCGTTTAAAATAACCAATTATATTTTATTAAGCAAGAAATCATATTTTTCAATAATTTCCTAATGGATTTTCATAATTAAGATTAAATATTTTGTTAATTAATTATTGATTCTACATTGTTAAAAGACGATCTGGCAACAGAGCGAGAAAGCGAGAAAGAGATAGCGGTATCCGCTTTGTTGAATGATAGACAAGGATAGCAATACCATTGCTAATCAAACACTGCCATTATAACGTGGACCTCACTACGGTATGTTGATACAGAGAAGACTATTGATGACGTTCCATTGTTTTTAACAAGACTTGAAGGACATTGTGCATAGTAAGAGAGAGAGAGAGTGAGAGAGAAGAAGAAAGAGAGAGTAAACGGGAGAGTCGAAGAGGAGATAAGCTTTTTTGTAGATCTAAAAATAACCGACGAAAAAAATTGGCGCGAGTTTTCAGTTTCCAAACAAATTGAAGGACAAATATTATAAGCAAGCTTGGATATAGTTGAAAATTAGGAGAAAAAACGAAAATGAATTGATACACAGTATTAAAGACACTGACAGAATGAATTTGACAGTGCTGAATCGATAGAAGAAGGAGATAAAAGATAAAACGGGAAAGGGAAGAAGTAAAAGAAGAGGAAGAAGAAGAAGAAGAAGAAGAAGAAAAAAAGAATAGGAAGAAGAAGAGGATGAGGAGAAGGAGAAGACACTGTTGAGTCAATTTGGGACATAAGTGAACAGAATAAATTTGACAGTGCTGAATCGATAGAAGAATGAGATAAAAGATGAAAAGGGGAAGAAGAAGAAGAAGAAAAAAATAATGAAGAAGAAAAAGAAAAAGGATGAAATTAAAGGGAAGAGGGAGAAGAAGGAGGAGAGAAGAACAAAAATAATGAAGAAGAAAAAGAAAAAGGAGGAAAAGAAAAGGAAGAGGGAGAAGAAGTTCTACATCAAGACACTGTCAGAATAAATTCGACAGTGCTGAATCGATAGAAGAACAAAATGAAAGATAAAAAAGGAAAGGGGAAGAAGACAAATGGGAAGAAGGAGAAGAGGATGTAGAAGAAGAAGAAGAAGAAGAAGAAGAAGAAGAAGAAGAAGAAGAAGAAGAGGAAGAGAAAGAAGACCTACATCAGCAACAAGAATGAGAACTAAAGAACAAGCAGATCAAGGAAAGAGAAAAAAGATGGCATGAGAGGAAGAAGAGGAGAAAAACAATGGCAAAGGATGATGAAAAAGAATAAAACAATAGATGAAAAACAAACACATAAGGAAACTAATGAATAGCATGGTTAACAAGCCTTGGCCTTCTGCCTGCATATTAGTACTAGTGATACAATGTTCTTGGATAAGGTCCAAGGTAACTAACGTCATTATTATAATGATTCCGATATTCGATTATTGATTATTCAATCCTTGAAGTCAGCCATTGATTTTGTATTGTCAATTAGGATGATTTTCCATAATTTTCACTCGATGTTTCACACTCAAATTGAAGGAATCGATACAGGACTGTTCCATGACTGGTTTATCCAGGTTTATTATGCTTGAATTGGAGTTTTTATTATTCACCGAACGAAGTGAGGTCTAAGATTGAAGTCGACGGTTTGGCATTTCTCTTTAAATGTTTAAATGTCTATATGTTTATATGTTGCGCATTCACGGCAAAACGCGGTAATAGATTTTCATGAAATTAGACAGGTATGTTCCTTTTTTTATTGCGCGTCGACGTATATACAAGGTTTTTGGGAATTTTGCATTTCAAGGATAATATAAAAGGAAAAAGGAACCTCCTTCATACGCCAATATATAAGAGTAAAAATCAGACTATAGAATTATTCATCATAAATCAGCTGACAAGTGATTACACAGATGTGTGGAGAAGTTAGTCTATTGCTGTATTTCCATAGGGTCTATAGTTTCAATCGGGTACTTGTGGATGAGAATACTGCGTGAGGTCTACTGTTCACAGAACTACTAGTTAGAGGTAAGGGAAGATCTCTTAGAAGATTACTAACTCCTCTCTGATATTATGTAGAGATAAGTTAAGTAGATAAGTAGATAAGTTATGTAAGATAATATGTAGAATTCAGTGTTGGAAAGCTTGAATATTCAAGCAATTCAGGTAAAATACTTTAGATCAATGTACCTTGAATTTATTCTAGGTACCTTGCTTTAGATTGTGAAGAAGAGAAGAAGAATCCATATTTCACATGGATAAGAACTTATTGTACTGTAAAATAAGAACTGTTATGAGGAACTCGTTACTCTATTCACAAATTATCCATGAATACGTTATCTGTCTGCATTCATGTCCTACCGTTAGTGGCCAGTCCTACAGAGAGAGAGAGGGAGAGAGCGAGAGAGAGAGAGAGATAGATAGATAGATAGATAGATTTTATTTTACAATAAATTGTTACTAGGTTTGTCGCCTATGGTAACATGGTTACAAAATTACAGTTTTACAAATTCTTACAAATCTTACAAAAAAAAATTACAAATTCTTAAATGATAACACAGCTACATAACATAAATTATTCTATTGCATTCTCATAATAATAAGAGATATGATAATACATAGATAATAATTCTATATAACTCTAAAAAAATTAACAAAGAATGTAAGATGCATAATAATACATACAATAAACAAAAATAAAATGCCATTGTATATTATGATTTACAGGTATTAGTAGGTGTCAATCAAACGCTCCAATACTCCAGCAAAACAAGAGAGAGAGAGAGAGAGAGAGAGGAGAGAGATCTTCCTCTGAAGATCTCATCCTTTTTCTACTATTACTTGCTAATCTAAGATCTAATCAAGGAGAATAAGGAGAGAAGAAGTAGACTTCTTATTGTTGATCTACCCTAATCTACTCTTTATCCTCTTGGATCTAATGCTGATATTCAGTTTTCACATAAGATTTTGTCTAAAAATCTGTTTTTTCTCAAGTTGCTGTATCTATAAAACAAGAGCTACAGTGAGGCCAATGTTATAATGACAGTGGAGAAAGATGGGAGAACAACATTGCCGATCCTCTGTCTTGTCAATGCCTTCTATAGACGGTAGCTGATACAGGTTTATTGATGTAGGCCTAATATTATCTGTTCATTCTCGATTAAAATAATCAATTATTCTATACTATTAAACGAGCAACTTCTGTTTATATGCGACGCGAAAAAAGATATGAGAACTACGTTGCCGATCCTCTGTCTTGTCAATGCCTTCTATAGACGGTAGCTAATACAGGTTTATCGATGTAGGCCTAATATTATCTGTTCATTCTCGTTTAAAATAATCAATTATCCTATACTATTTAACAAACAACTTCTGTTTATATGTTCAGATATCTATATGTTTGGATGTTTATATGTTTAGATGTTTGTATTTCACCGGATCTCGAAAACGGCTTTTAACGATTTTCACGAAATTCAGAACATAGTAGGTTCATAATATAACGATTCGATTGCACTAAGTCTCATCCCTGGAAAAATTCGCTGAAGGACATTAAAAGGATGATTATTATTATTCATCCTTGGAGAAACAGCTGTTGATAATAATTTCGTCGTCTGTTGGTGATGGAAGTGAGTGAGCGAGTTCATGTGTGTGGGACTGTGCCAAAATTATGACTCAGCTGTTGAACTTTTGTAATCATTCAATCAGGTACTTAGTGCCGGTTGCAAAAAAGCCGGGCTATTTTCAATACTGATTAATTCCAGTAGATCAATCTTCTTGAAATGGTCTTCTCTGATTTGGTTCACGTGAAGTTAATCAGGATTAAAATTTAACCGGCTTTTGTGCAACTGGGCTTTCGTGAGGGAAATTTTCGCATTCCTCTGGGAATTAATCTCAATTTACAGTGATTAGATAGAACATTTCTGTATGAATGTTATTATAATTTCTTCTTTCGTAATAAATTTGTTATACTTTTGTACTCCAGAGCGAAGCTTGGTCCCCGGTATTATTTTGTTAAGCAAGAAATTATATTTCTCAATAATTTCAAAATGAATTTTCATAATTAAGATGAAATATTTTGTTAATTAATTATTAATTCTACATTGTTAAAAGACGATCTGGCAACAGAGCAAAGCGAGAAAGAGATAGCGCTATCTGCTTTGTTGAATGATAGACAAGGATAGCAATACCATTGCTAATCAAACACTGCCATTATAACGTGGACCTCACTTTCACATTCTCTCACATTCTATTAAGCTCTTTCTATTCCGTTCTTTCTACATACTTTGCATTTCAGTTGTGAGCTAGTTTTAGTTTCTAAAATAATGAAGTTCTGGTACTTGTAGTTTATTTAAGCTTGAACGCTACTGTTATTTTAGGAGACTAAACCACTACCTCCGTAAACAAAGCCATAGTGCATTCGTGTGACGTCAGCACAGGTAGGGCTCCTACACCAATAAAAATTCGTTGATTTCAGCTGATCTATATCAGCTAGTGTTTTCATTGGTCTAGGAGCCCTACCTGTGCTGACGTCACACGAATGCTCTACGGCTTTGTTTACGGAGGTAGTGACTAAACACGCCCAAGTCTTGGTGACCAATTATAGCAGTAGAGCTCAACCTTCATTGGTCAACAGCTAATGGCCAATCGCTTTCATTCATATCTCCTTGTCAAAGTTTATTCAAGCCTAGCAGAAGTTGAGAGGTTTTTACTTTATATACGATGGGTAGGTTAATCGAGAAACAAAGAACAAAATATCGATTCTATTAATTCGTTTATTGTTACAACAGCGGTTCTAGAATATTCGATTCACTTTACATAAAATTACAAAATTTGTTATTACAATATTATCATTCTAATTCAACAATTGAACAATATTATATGAAAAGACTAAACCGTTGATACAATTCATTTATAGCAGACAGAATGAATACATATTATTACATGTGGTTTACATAATATTAAATACAACAATTTCGAAAACTAGTATACAGTAGATTCAGGAATATACAATTCATAGATAGCAGTAATTGTTCATAGGAGATTAAAACTAATTATAACAATATTATAACTTAACACACCTGTACATCATAACTTTGGTGTATAAGCCGAATCTTAATTCTAATTTAATTATATTTACACACAGTAATTCAATAGAATGGATCAACTGATGATTTGTTTACATTACATCATAGAGAAACAATAGCGTAACTAGATATCCCATGGGTATAGGGCATATATGTTGCAACTTTTACTGATATCTCAAGCCGATTACTGTCGATTTTTACTGTTTTGTTGAGGTTAGAGTGTATAAACGGCATAGTATGAGAGACTACGAGCGTCACACAGCTTCACGGGAAAGAACTACGTGGACTATCGGCTTGAGATAACAGTAAAAGTTGCGACATAAACATCCTATAACATGGGACATCTACTTACGCTATTGTTTCTCTATACATTGATATTGATCACTATTAGGTCACATTTGCTATGTACAATACAGTGTTGGGAATAATCTATTTATGGAGAAGAAATCTATTCTTAGTTTAAGAAAAACTTAAGAGATCATTATTTATTTATTTATTTATCACCTTGTTTACAAATATACTTAACATGAGGAAAGGCACAACAGGCTCATGCCCAAAACTGTCCCATTTCCAATCTATATTATGTGAGTAACATGTTCATAAAAATTTCAGTTCCCACTTTTTCTCACTCTATATTAACAATTATATTGAAAAAGATTAAACAATTCAAATATAAAAAAAGTTTCTAGAGCAGCCTTAAAATGAAATTGTAGGTGTACTGTGAGATTATCAATAAATAATCGAATGTCTTATAAATTTGATATTAAACGGTTCTTTAATTCTCTTAAGAACTTTTTCAATCACATAATAATTGGTTTAAGTAATCTAGCTTAGTTGAAAAAAGAGATGAGCTCAAAACACATATTGAAACAGTTTAGAGTAGCAAGGAAAAATAGACAAGTTTGCTAAGATAGTATCTTAGATAAGATAATATAATATAAGATCTTATATAATATATGATCTAAGATAATATAATAATAATTATTATTAGGTGAAGAATAATAATATTAAGAAATGATTAAGAAATTTGACGTTTACAGATGTAAATTACTAAGATATTGCAATTATTCAAATGCTAATGAATTAATTATTATTAAACGAAAATCCAAATTAAATGCTGCAATGAATTTCCATCTAGCTGCTTACCCTGTTGTCAATATTTGCAGTAGCAGAAGCCGAAGTCTTCGGGGTCAATTACAGCATTTAATTTGGATTTTCGTTTAATAATAATAAAATTTGACGTAGTTTATGACTGGTTTGTTTCTTGGGAATGAAATTTTATTAATAATTTAATGAGTAATCGTACGGTTTGTGCAATTGACGATTCGACATACAATTGTTGATGTTTAGAATAGCATCCAAAATTGTCTTTCAAAGAATTAAAATGTTCAGTAGAATATTTTGTCGATGGCTGTAGAGAGCAATAAACATTTATAAAATTGAGAATTCCTTGATTAAGGACATCACAGTTTTAATCCTCAATCAGGGAGTTGTCTGATTTTCAAAATAAACGCTCCAAAATTACAACACCAACATTTTCCAAATTGAACATTCCTGAGATGGAGTTTTCCAGGAAACTTTTCAATGAAAATCTCATATGTGGGAGTTCTTCATTGAAAAATGTCTAGGAATTGGAGAGTCTTGTTGTTCATCTCATTTAGTTGTTATCCTTTGAAAGAGAATTTTGTATGCATCAGAGTTACGAGATTGCTTTAAAAATAGATAAGATTATGCAAAGAAATATGAAATTATTGTATCCTTTGAAAGAGGATTTTGATTGTATCGGACTTACAAGATTGCTTTAAAAATAGATAAAATTATGCAAAGAAATATGGAATTATTGTATCCTTCGAAAGAGGATTTTGAATGTATCAGAGTTACGAGATTGCTTTAAAAATAGATTCGATTAGGTAGAGAAATAAGAAATCATTTTATCCTTTGAAAGAGGATTTTGAATGTATCAGAGTTACGAGATTGCTTTAAAAATAGAATCGATTATGTAGAGAAATAAGAAATCATTTTATCCTTTGAAAGAGGATTTTGATTGTATCAGAGCTCCGAAATTGCTTTAAAAATGGATAAGGTCATGTAGAGAAATATGAAATCAATGTATTCTTTTGAAAGAGGAATTTGATTGTATCAGAGTTAAGAAATTGCTTTAAAAATAGTTTAGATTTTGTAAAAAATATAAAATTATTGTAAACATCGCACTCCTTCTCAAAATGCTACCCTTATCTTCATCTATTTCATAACATTAATAAATCTAATAATTCAAAAATCAAATCAAGCTCCTTTGTTTAAAACTCTCCATCTATTGTTTAAGCTTTATTGTTCATTTCTCACGGAAGTTGTATACCTTATACATATACACCTATCAGTGGTACCCGATAAAAAGGTTCGTATAAACCTTTTTTTAGGGTTTTATGTCGCTTTCCAAACTAATATGAACCTCTTCTCTTCATCAAAAGGGCCATATGTTTTATATCTCGCACACAACAGCCTACTGGCCCTAATTGAACAAAAAAATGAATAAAAAAGCAACACTCGGACACTGTAGCAACTAACAAACGCGCATGTGCAAGCATTAGTTCATAGAGTGCACTCGAAGTTTTTCCCATCTAGTAACACACGTGTGGGAGGGAGAGAGAATGATTGGGATGGTAGAGTAGGGGTGAGTGAGAGAGAGTGAGTTGATGTATGAGTAAGGGAAAAGGAGAATGATTGGGATGGTAGAGTAGGGGAGAGTGAGAGAGAGTGAGTTGGTGTATGAGTAAGGGAAAAGGAGAATGATTGGGATGGTAGAGTAGGGGAGAGTGAGAGAGAGTGAGTTGGTGTATGAGTAAGGGAAAAGAAAGAGATACTTGGGAAAATGTATAGAGTGGAAGGGTAAAGTAGGAGAGAGAGAGAGAGCGTGAGTGTTGTGAAGTTGAAGATTGGATAGTCAGAGAGAGTGTAAGGGAGGGAGAGAGAGAGAGAAATTAGGGTGTGGGAATAAAACAGTAGAGTTAATATTGTAGGATGTCCCGAAGTCAATTAATGAATTTCACACGGCGATCAAAAAATTAGACTCTCATACTAATACGGGAAGTTTCTAGATGTATGGGAATAGTCAGTTCCGTTTGATGAGCGAGAGAGAGTGAGAGTAAGTTCGAGAGAGTTAACTAATGAGAGAGAACCACATCGTCATCACCACATGTGTGATAGTTATGACGTCACCATAAAGGATTAATCCCAGTTATGACGTAGGCGTTTTTTCTCCAGCAACTTAATTTCAACTTCTCTTCTTCTATTTTCGGAGATTTTTTGTTTGTTGTACGTAGAAGAACTCAGTTTGCTTACGCAATAGGCTGAGTTTTTCGAGAACAAATCTCAGGTTGATTTCAAGGGGTTTTTCAAGGTTGCGTTTATGGGAAAGAGAACTTTCTCAAGGGTTCTCAAGTTTGAAACTAAACTAGATTTGCCGCTATTTTAGTGGTATGGCATGAGAAAATAATCATATTCTCACAGGTCTTTCTTCTATCTTTTCTTCACATAGGCAATTTCTCTTCCAGGATGATCGGATCCTTAAGGAGAGAATAATTTTTCAATTGAATCACTCAAGAGATTTAGTGTCATATACATTACATGTACAAGGTCAAGAGTCTTAAACTTTAAGAATTAATGAATTTAAAGAACAATTGAAGCAACTGAATTTCCATCCCAACTATTAACATAAATAGTTATAATAAACAATTTAACTTATAATAAACATTTGTTATAATAAGCAATTCAGTAAACACTATGGAATTCTACAATATTACAACGGAAGCTACAAGAAAATTAATACAAGATTTTCATAATTTTTCACCAAAAATGTTAATATTTTACTACAGAAATAGAATTTTTTCCAAGTCTGACTCAACATTCAACACTGGTACGTCTCCTCAATATTCCTTATAATTAAACTATTCAAAATTTGTCAATTTCAAATGTTGAAACACAGAATGTAGCGGCTAATTACAAATACATCCTATCGAATTCAACCACTATAAAATAATTTCATTCATCGGAACCAATGAGTCAATCTTATGTCAATGCAAAGACGTCTTTGTACGGTGGTTGAATTAAATTTTATCTGAGTTGAACTTTGAATAATAGGATTTCTAATTTATTTTGATAGTTTCTCAACCTTCCTGAAATATTGTGTGATTGGATTCCAGTGTACAAATGACTGAGAAATTATGTTCATATGCAATATTTATCTGGATATTCATAAAATATGTAAGAGATATATTAATGGATTTATTATCCTACACCCACTTTCAGACTAGATACATTGCGTACTTTCTATAACTACCTACATTTATATGATAACGCTCTAAAACTAATAGTTGATTTAGTGATTTATAAATAATTCTAAAATAGTACAGATATAATATTTTGAGATGAATGTGCTATCCTAACGTTCTTAGACTAAATTTTCAAGCTAGAGTACTATTATTTTGAAAGCTACTGAATAGACTCCATGCAGTAGGTTTTCCAAGATGGAGTCGATTCTGATCCAAGCTTTCCTTTTGAGGTTGAGGATTCCCACGCTCTCCTTTTCGATCTCCAGAAATCTGTGGAAAAAAAGACAAAGAAAAACATTAAAATACGGTATTGATTAAAGTTGATGAGGAAAAATTCTCACAGAAGAAATTTATAATTTTTATCAATCAATCAATCGATATTTCCTTCTTGAAATGTACACAACAGAAATGAAAGATACATAAAAAACATTCAATACAAAATGTTAAATTTTCAAGATCATTGAATGAGTATGGAAAGTTCCCAATATTGACTTTAGGCTTGAGTAATTGCCCGTTTTTGAGTTGGTTGTTTTGTATGTTGTCGATAACTATCAACTTCAACGATAGCACCAATAATCTTCAAATTTCCATTGCCCCACAAAAACAATATGAATTGCACAAACAGCATTTCGGAAATTACAATTTACAATTACTGAACACAACATCAAGTAAACGTAGACACTGTTCAACTAAGTTTATAATTGAATTGAACAGGAAATAGTTCTAGGCTAGGCTTCATAACTGTGTCAAATACTCGTGTTTCTGCAGATCTCCCCGTGGAATTATATTGAAACTAGATCAACTATCATATACATGAATTTATCAATCTAAAATAATATAATTGACCGAGCGAAGTGAGGTCTAAGATTCAAGTCGACGGTTTGGCATTTCTCTTAATGTTTAAATATTTGAATGTTTGAATGTTTATATGTTGCGCATTTACGGCGAAACGCGGTAATAGATTTCCATGAAATTTGACATATATGTTCCTTTTTTAATTGCACGTCGACGTATATACAAGGCCAGTCAATCCTGGAAATCTATCTCGCTATTACCTCCTAATACTACAGAATCTATACTATAAATTATTGACAGAGCGAAGTGAGGTCTAAGATTCAAATCGACGGTTTGGCATTTCTCTTAATGTTTAAATGTTTGAATGTTTAAATGTTTATATGTTGCGCATTTACGGCGAAACGCGGTAATAGATTTTCATGAAATTTGACATATATGTTCCTTTTTTAATTGTGCGTCGACGTATATACAAGGTTTTTGGAAATTTGCATTTCAAGGATAATATAAAAGGAAAAAAGAGCCTCTTCATACGCCAATATAAGAGTAAATTTGAAATCAGACTATAGAATTATTCATCATAAATCAGCTGACAAGTGATTACACAGATGTGTGGAGAAGCCAGTCTATTGCTGTATTTCCATAAGGTCTATAGTTTCAATCAGGTACTTGAGGATGAGAATACTGCGTGAGGTCTCCTGTTCACAGAACTACTAGTAAAGGAGTTGGCTTATACACGTACGGTATAGAAAATTCACGAATGACGCATCATCACGTCTGAACTACAGGAATGATTAACTTGAAATTTTGGATATAGATTCTCAATTTACCGAGGATGGTTATAGGCCTATTTCTAATTCTTCAAGATTTGAGTGGGTCAAGTTTTCACTTTGTCAAGTTATTTATTAGACCCTTGCGGAGCACGGGTTACCTGCTAGTTATTAACATTGATGGGGAAAGTATTTTATTTCAATGAGCGCGTGCTTTTTTATGGAGATATTACAAAGTTAATCTCATACTCGTAAATACTATCAATATTTTATAAACAAGGAGTATTGAACATACGTTCAAAAAATGAACTAATCTATTCTCCTAGTTCACCTCACCCCTCGCCCAGACAGCTAGCTCTCTCTGTCTTAAAAGGGATGAATGAATGAATCAGTTCTTCGGTCGGTTTCCGAACTTATGGTGAACTGTTGAGAAATGCTTCGTAATTATGTTTGTATTCGATTTTGAATTATGTTTCATGCCCTAAAACTAGTTGATTATCGTTCTAAAATCAACAACCAAACATGTTTAGTGGTTAGAATCTGGTGAAATCTGATTTTACAACGAAAATTTTAGTGCCAAAATTTGACGTTTTTCATGCGGATTTCGGAAACTGGGTAAGTGAGTTTTTGTTAATAATTTTATTAATTTGTATCTATGACTGTTATCTATGCTTATAAATTGATAAGATACATATGATGATAAGTTTTTGATAAGTGTTGGGGGGCTGAAATAGGGTTTTTAGGTCAAAAGTTGTGTAAATTTGGAAATTGGGTCAACATAACCTCAAACCTTACAGGTGGCTGCAGCAGCTTGAAACTGAAAGCTGACCTTGGGGTCATCGAACTCTATTAAAGGGGATGTACTCTTCCATAGTTGACTTTACTACCGACGATTGGGAATCATTTTTTAAGGTTCTTACCTTTTTTGTTACTGTTTTAAACAGCGTTTTACTAAAGATCATGCAATTTCCATCACATAATATTAGTTACATGGAGAAATATCCATAAATTACGTTACGCTATAGATTGGTAGGGGGATATTATTCATCGTTACGCTCTATCTCTTAAAGAGTTCTCATTTTCTTAAGCTATCACCTTTTTCTTTACTGTTTTAAACGGTGGTTGATATGCAATTAATTCATCCTATTCTTTCATATCGAGTTATTTATACATATTCATAAATTACGTAATGCAATTGGTTGCCGGGGAAGTTTTTATTTTCATTTTCTTAGGCGCTTATATTTTCTTTTCTATTTTAAACAATGTTTGATAGGCAAGTAATTTACCCTATTCTTTCATATCGAGTTATTTGATTATATGATACAGTATAATTATACATATTCATAAATTACGTAACACAATTGGTTACCAGGTAAGTTTTTATTTTCATTTTCTTAAGCGCTTACATTTTCTTTACTGTTTTTAACCAGTGGTTGATATCCAAGTATTCCACCCTATTATTTAATAGAGAGTTAATGATTATATGATAAACATAAGGAGTGGCCGTAGCCGAGTGGATCAGATGCTGGCTTTGTGATTCAGAGGCCCGGGTTCAAATCCCGGCCCGGGCAAGATATTTATCTCGGGCCACTCCCGTGTTTCGGATGGACACGTTAAGCCGTCGGTCCCGGCTGCCTAAAAAGTAGTCGTTAGGTCATGTCAGAGGCCCTGAAATTGATCAGTTGCGACCTGAAAACTCTGACACTAGACCTGAGCCAGCCAGGTCACTCGATATTATTATTATTATTATATATGATAAACATAAATGATACATATTCATAAATTACGTAACGTAACTGATTCCCGGGGAAGTTTTTATTTTCATTTTCTTAGGTGCTTACATTTTATTTATTGTTTTAAACGGTGGTTGATATCCAAGTATTCAACCCTATCATTTCATATAGAGTTATTGATTATATATAAAAGCGAAATGGCACTCACTCACTGACTGACTCACTCATTCACTCACTCACTCACTCACTCACTCACTCGCATAACTAAAAATCTACCGGACCAAAAAACGTTCAAATCTGGTAGGTATGTTCAGTTGGCCATTTAGAGGCGTACTAAGAAATCTTTTGGCAATATTTTAACTCTAAGGGTTGTTTTTAAGGGTTTAAAGTTCGTCTTTTAGCATGTATATTCTTCTTCTCTCAATCTCTTAATTATAATTGAAATTTCCATATCATATGTTACTATAGAACTATAATCTAGATAGAGTACCTCTTCGAAACAGTTGTTAATTGGCAACTAAATTAATAATTTTGTCAGGTTGGCATTAAGTTGAGTTGACTTTGTTAGGTTGGCACCAAGTTGAAGACTTAAATGCATTTATCGCGGAAAAATTGATTGGGCACTGCTACTTCAATCCTGGGAATATTATATTACTAGCCGTCAGGCTCGCTTCGCTCGCCATATCCGTTTAGCCAGACGTTTAGTCTGGACCCCCGACTGGATCGTCCTAACATATGATAAAAATGCTTAAATGAAAAATGCAGGCGAGCGGAGCGAGCCTGCTGATCTCATTCTTGGACGATCCAGACGGGGGTCCAGGGTGCAGAGCCCCCTGGCTAGACGGATATGGCGAGCGAAGCGAGCCTGACGGCTAGTTGATTATATGATAAACATAAATGACACATATTCATAAATTACGTAACGCAATTGGTTACCAGGAAAGTTTTTATTTTCATTTTCTCAGGCACTTACATTTTCTTTACTGTTTTAAACAGTGTTTGATAACCCACCCTATTCTTTCATATAGTTATTGATTATATTATACAAATGAGTTATACATATTCATAAATTGCGTAACGCAATTGGTTGCTAGGGGGGTTTTCATTCAGCGTTTTACTCTCTCCTTTTATTAACCTTCTAGAATGATTTCTTGATGTTATCAGATTATGATTCTCTATGAGAGATGGAATTATTTTTGAATTTTATTACGTAATTTACTGATACTTAGTGCTGGTTGTACAAAATCCGGTTAAATTTTAATCTTGATTTATTCCACAAGATCCAATCGGAAAAACGTCTTATCGAAAAGGCCTTCTCTGATTGGTTCTCGTGTAATTATCACGGTTAAAATTTAACCGGATTTTGTGCGACCGGATCTTAGACTGCTAATGAACATGATATTATTATAAAGACTGTTTTTTTTAGTAGAGAAATTTTGAAATAGACGCTTCAATTTTGGCTGAATGGTTTGTTTGATCAGCCTCAAATTTCTAAGGTTGAATTTTTATTATGTTCATTATCATCCTATTGCATCTGGATTGCATTTATGCGTACGAGGATCATTTCTCTAGTAGTGAGATTTAAAAAATTCGGTCACATTCAAAGTAAAATAAAGATGCTATTATTTCAGCTGAACCCAGAGATTATATCTTTCAACAAATATCGACAGATAGAATTTGATCATATGTTTCTTGTTTCCATTTATACAAGGTCTGTATTTTTAGTAGAAGGATTCTTAAATTACATACTGTACCAAATATCATAGAGAAACAATAGCGTAAGTAGATATCCCATGGTATAGGGCGTTTATGTCGCAACTTTTACTGTTATCTTAAGCCGATTACTGTGGATTTTTACTATTTTGACCGGGTAAGAGTGTATGAACGGCACAATATGAGAGACTACCAGCGTCATAAAGCTTCACAGGAAAGAACTACGTGGACTATTAGCTTGAGATAACAGTGAAAGTTGCGACATAAACGCCCTATACCATGGGATATCTACTTACGCTATTGTTTCTCTATGCAAATATTCTATGATTATTAATAGATGATGGATCCTTTCTAGAATACAGGGTATATTGTGAAGCATAGTGCTATACGTATAGGTCTAATAGTAACAGGAAGGTATAATCGTAATATGACGTATAGGCTTTAGTAGAAGAAACCTAACTCAATTTATCGTTTCCCACACTCACAGGGGTAGAAGTGGATCACCTCAACCGGATATGAGTTTCATTTTTTATTCCTCATCAGGCTTTTACATCCACCATTTGGTTCCTCAATATATCCTCTGACACCTTCATAGTAATTGGTGGTGTGTGAAAACACTGCACCTATAGTACGTTACTATAATGAGGTCCACGTTATAATGGCAGTGGAGAAAGATAGGAAAACAACGTTGCAGAACCTCTCTTGTCAATGCCTTCTATAGACGGTAGCTGATACAGGTTTATTGATGTTAATATTAACTTTTCATTCTCGTTTAAAATACTCAATTATATTTTATTAAGCAAGAAATTATATTTTACAATAACTTCATAATGAATTTTCATAACTAAGATGGAATATTTTGTTAATTGATTTATTAATTCACATTGTTGAAAGACGATCTAACAACAGAGAAAAGCGAGAAAGAGATAGCAGTATCTGCTTTGTTGAATGATAGACAAGGATAGCAATACCATTGCTAATCAAACACTGCCATTATAACGTGGACCTCAATATAGACTATATACTGTTCATGGTTCATCACATATTTCCTGAGAATAAACCCATTAATCGCAACTAGAATTTATATCCTCCATGTGCAGTAACGAGATATATGTAGATTACAGTACTTCTGCAATAGCTTATTGTTGGGTTGAGCAACTTTATTATTCTTTATTGAATCATACAATAAGTACATCATAAAAATGATAGGCATAGGGAGAGAAAAAACAAGGTAACCTTGTGCTATTCTTATCCCAACTTTAGATAAGGTTACACAGTCCAAAATAGGTGAAAAGAGTAAACTTAAAAGGAGACATCCATTTATACTAGTAGCTCTTGGCCTAGTAGGTCGACTGGCCTACTTGTTTCTGTTTGTATTCTCATGACGTGTCCCTGGGGGTTTTTATGCCCACCTTATGGACTTAACATAAAATAACTAAAAATATCTGTGAACAGTAGACCTCACGCAGTATTCTCATCCACAAGTACCTGATTGTAACTATAGACCTTATGGAATTACAGCAATAGACTGGCTTCTCCACACATCTATGTAATCACTTGTCAGCTGATTTATGATGAATAATTCTATAGTCTAATTTTTACTCTAATATTGGTGTATGAAGGAGGCTCCTTTTTCCTTTTATATTATCCTTGAAATGCAAAATTTTCAAAAACCTTGTATATACGTCGACGCGCAATTAAAAAAGGAACATACCTGTCAAATTTCATGAAAATCTATTTCCGCGTTTCGCCGTAAATGCGCAACATATAAACATTTAAACATTAATGGAAATGCCAAACCGTCGACTTGAATCTTCGACCTCACTTCGCTCGGTCAATCATTCATCCCATATCGTATATGAGGAGTCCTGATCGTGTTATTAAAGTACCTGGGAACCATTCAGACCTCCATTTCCGGCCAGGGTTCACTGAAGATTGGTTCAATCTTTTTTTTCTGGGTAACTAAGTCTGTAAGCACAGTTCCTCTTGACTTGACGGTTAAGTATGCTTGACTTTCTAATAGGGGTTGTAACGGTAGTTTGCCGTTACTGTATTATTTCAAGGTGTCGTAGAAGGGTTTGAAACTCAATGGTTGAGATCTGCAGCTACTTGAGATGTACTTTGTTGTATCAATTTTGTGATTGGACAAATTTCCACGCATGATATTCATTGCGTTCAAGGTTTTAAACCCTTTAAAAGGTTGGGAAGGGCTACTTCAGATGAGCCTTATTGTATCAATTTTGTGATTGGACAGATTTTAACGTTTAATAATATATGCATTGTGGCGTTGGTTTGAAACCCTTTTAAAGGGTGAGAAGGACTACTTGAGATATACTTTATTGTACCAATTTTGTGATTGGACAAATTTTAACGTTCAATATCTGCATTGTGGCGTTGGATTGAAACCCTTTTAAAGTGTAAGAAGGACTACTTGAGATGTTCTTTATTGTACCAATTTTGTGATTGGACAAATTTTAACGTTCAATATATTCATTGAGTCGTTGGATTGAAACCCTTATAAAGGTTGGGAAGGGCTACTTGAGATGTTCTTTATTGTATCAGTTTTGTGATTGGACAAATTTTAACGTGTAATAATATATGCATTGTGGCGTTGGATTGAAAGCCTTTCAAAGGGTGAGGACTACTTCAGATGAACTTTATTGTACCAATTTTGTGATTGGACAAATCTCAAAGTTCAATATATTCATTGGGTCGTTAGATTGAAACCCTTTTAAAGGGTGAGGACTACTTGAGATGAACTTTATTGTACCAATTTTGTGATTGGACAAATTTTAACGTTCAATATATTCATTGGGTCGTTAGATTGGAACAATTTTGAAGGGTGAGAAGACTACTTGAGATTTACTTTATTGTATCAGTTTTGTGATTGGACAAATTTTAACGTTTAATACATTCATTGGGTCGTTGGATTGAAACCCTTTTAAGGGTGAGAAGGACTACTTGAGATGTACTTTATTGTACCAATTTTGTGATTAGACAAATTTTAACGTTCAATATATTCATTGGGTTGTTAGATTGAAACCCTTCCAAAGTGTGAGTAGTGCTGCTTTATTGTATCAACTATGTGATTGGACAAGTTCTAACGTATGATACACTCATTTAGGTTCAGAACAACTCAAGAGTTTTTTTAAAAGTCTACAGTGCCTCTTATTGCCTTGACTAGTACTACAAAGGGTGAGAAAAAAGGGTTACTATGTATTTCTTTGGCATGAAGTGCGTACTAGAGTCTACTTTGTTGAATCAATTCAATCTTTAGGCAAATCTTAACGTATGATACATTCAGTTAGGTTCAGAACAACTCAAGATTTTTTCAAAAGCCTAGAGTGTCTCTTATTGCCTTGACTAGTCCTACAAAGGGTGAGAAAAAAGGGTTCTATGTATTTCTTTGGCATGAAGTATGCACTTGAAAGTACTTTGTTGGGTCAATAATTCAGTCATTGGACAAATTCTAACTTATGATACATTCATTTAGGTTCAGAACAACTCAAGAGTTTTTTAAAAGTCTACAGTGCCTCTTATTGTCTTGACTAGTCCTACAAAGGGTGAGAAAAAAGGGTTACTATGTATTTCTTTGGCATGAAGTAAGTACTAGAGTCTACTTTGTTGAATCAATTCAATCGTTGGGCAAATTTTAACGTACGACTTCAGTACGTCCGTTTGACTATTCATACGTCCAGAACTACTTAACGGGTGGGTTGATAACCATCTATCAGTTCTATTAGCACAAATATCTAGAATACATTGTAGAAATCATGAAGTCAGAAAAAGGACTTATTCAAGTAGCTATCAAATTCAAACCAATAAATATTTAATCCTCATTAAATTTAATTCTGATCCTATTCAGAGAATCGTATTGTTTGTGTTATCTCAGGTGAAATAATAATGATTTCTGTAATTTTCTATTTTATTATTTTTTTGTTTTTTCTATTAAAACTAGTCACTGGGACTGACCATTAATTTGGTCTCTTATTTCTTATCCTAAAATATTAATTTTTATTGCTAAAGTCTTCCTGTGAAGCATACAATTCCAATCTATAAATATCACTACTATAAATTCTTCCATTTTCTGTAATATTGTAACCTATTTATCAATGTACAGTAGAACGTCAATAATCCGGATTGATTGGGACCGGACCCCATCCGGATTATCAAATTATCCGGATTATCGAAATTACATTAAAAAAACGGTCAGCACGCACTATTCAAGAAACAAAGCTGTTAAAATTGCATATACAGTATTCAATTATTGGTAGGTTCAATTATTTCTACTCGCTTCACGCCATTCTCCCGTCGCCCGCTCTAAGTAAAGAGCTTAGCGCCGAGGGCAAAAGGTACGAAAATTTTATTTCTTGCCAGAGACAAATCCGGATTATTGACGGTCCGAATTATCGATGTTCTACTGTATAAATAAATAAACAATAAGACATTTATAAAAATATGTTTGAGGTAAAATAGATGAGTTAATGGGTAGATTTATTTCCTTGAAAATTTTGTAGAGATTCTGTAAAGTTTTTGTTGGTCATGCATGATAAATGACTCATTTTAGTAGGTCACGTGCCGACCGAGAAAAAACTCCCGCCAAAACCGTTGTGGAAGCATGAGGAGAAGAAGAAGAATTGGTGGTGAAAGGAGGAGTAGGAGAAGGAGGAGGAGGAGTAGGAGGAGAAGAGACCAGAAAGTGTGTTAGGATGACGTTGTCTTGAAAATAATACAAAAGGAATGATGCAAAACTTAACTCAGTCAGAAGGTCACACTACTTAAGAGACCCGTATTCATATAACACTGTATATGTCTCCTAGTTTGATTTCTTTTTATTCTTCTTCTTCTTCTTCTTCTGCTTCTTGTCAATTTTCTTTTATTTTAAGTTTGGCTGAAGGACGAAGCAAGCAAGCGACTAGGCTATTAAGCAAACAGTCTCAGACTACAGTCATGCCAGTGACTAAATCTTGACTCAAATTCTTGAAGCTGTCAATCCTCTAAATTTTTTGTCATAAATTTAATTTGATAACTGAATTACACTGAAGGAATTCATTTTTCCAATTATTTAGAAGTGAAGCAATTTGGATCCTTGAGGTGGATATTTTCTGGGAATAATAGTAATATTTCTAACTAATAGAACAATTTGCTGAACACCAAGGCTAGGCATACACCAGTTAGTCAAGACAAGACATAATCAGACACAATACTTCACATAGTTGCTTATGACGCAACACACACTGATTAGTCATTGCAATTAGACATGTCTTCATAAGCAACTATGTGAAGTATTGTGTCTGATCATGTCTTGTCTTGAATTGCAAGCTGATTTTTTGTCAACTCAAGCCGATTACTGTTGACTACTGTCTGTTATCACGGTTTTGGCCAGAGTGTTAGAACGGCACTGTATGAGAGACTACCTGCGTCACATAGCTTCACGAAATAGCACTATTAGCTGAAGTTAACAGTGAAATTTTGTACAGAAACGCTCTATATCATGGCACATTTTCCTATGCTATCTTTTCACTTTGGTATTTACCAGAGACAAGAAATATAGCTTATGATTATCCTCTATCTATGGTATTACCATAGAGAAACAATAGCGTAAGTAGATATCCCATGGTATAGGGCGTTTATGTCGCAACTTTTACTGTTATCTCAAGCCGATTACTGTCGATTATTGTCGATTTTTACTGTTTTGACCGGGTAAGAGTATATGAACGGCACAATATGAGAGACTACCAGCGTCATAAAGATTCACGGGAAAGAACTACGTGGACTATCATCTTGGGATAACAGTAGAAGTTGCGACATAAACGCCCTATACCAATGGATATCTACTTATGCCATTGTTTTTCTATGGTATTACATTCTAGAGTTCTTCTTCTTCTTTTTCTTCTTCTTCCTCCTCTTCATCATCATCATCATCATCATCATCATCATCATCATCTTCTTCTTCTTCTTCTTCTTCTTCTTCTTATCGTGTAGAACAAATTGTTATCGTTATCTGTCAATCATTTCGTATTCACATATTATAAGATGCGGGCTTCAGCCATGTTCATTCTATTAGTTGACAATGCTCACTGAGAATTCCGTTACATTATCACTCACGCATTAGTCTCAAGATCAAACGGACCTCATCTCTCATTTCTCATTCAATTTCATCTCTCATCTCAATAGAATAATTCCCTTTCAATCTTCGAGAATGTTCGTTAACTACTTGAAACATGGCTGTGAAAATATTATATAGGAATAGTTGATGATATAACAATACAATAAAGACTATTTATAACGCAGGGTAGCTTTCTATAGGGTGGGGGTGAGTTAATTGTAATAGAATGAACGAACAGTGATTGAAATGCTGGATGTGGAGAGGACGCTCCCCCAGGGCGCTTCCTTGATTTAGTGACAAATTGGTGTGAGTTATATGGGTTGGTGTTGATTGGTGACTTATATATTTGACAGTGGTTCATGATTTTGAGGGTTAAATTTGATAGAAAAAATTTGATTCATTTGTAGTGGAATTCGAATTTTGCTACTGACTGTGAGATCAAACGGTTACGATTTTGGTTTCGTTTGCTCTTATCTGTCTGTGGATTACATTTTTTCTCTCATTTCTCTGCTTCACCTTCTTTCTATTCATCATTCTTTGAAAGTTCATCTCCTTGTTCTCTTTAATGTGGGTAAGTATATCTTCCTACATGGTTTCCTAATTATATACAATATCGGGGACCGAGCTTCGCTCTGGAATACAAAAGCATAAAACATTTATTACGAAAGAAGAAAATATAAAAACATTCATACAGAAATGTTCTATCTAATCACAGTAAATTGAGATTAATTCCCAGAGGAATGCAAAAACTTCACTCAAAAAGGCCCAGTTGCACAAAAGCCGGTTAAATTTCAATCCTGATTAACTTCACGTGAACCAAATCAGAGAAGACCATTTCAAAAAGATGGATTTACTGGAATTAATCAGGATTGAAAATAGCCCGGATTTTTTGCAACCGGCACTAAGTACCTGATTGAATGATTACAAAAGTTCAACAGCTGAGTAATAATTTTGACACAGTCCCACACACATGAACTCGCTCATTCACTTCCATCACCAACAGACGACGAAATAATTATTAGCAGCTGTTTTTCCAAGGATGAATAATAATTATACTTTTAATTTCCTTCAGCGAGTTTTCACAGGGATGAGACTTAGTGCAATCGAATCGTTATATTATAAACCTACTATGTTCTGAATTTCGTGAGAATCTTTAGAGCCGTTTTCGAGATCCGGTGCAATACAAACATATAAACATCTAAACATATAAACAGAAGTTGCTCGTTTAATAGTATAGGATTTTCCTCTTTTAAAAATACCAAATTCTCCTTCACTTTTGACAAATTATTAGATTCCTTTTTAATTTGTCCCTCTCCTTTCATGCTCCTCTTCTTGTATTTTTCTTCATCGTCATCCTCCTCCTCCTCCACCTCATCATCATCTCCTTTTTACTCTTGATTTTATCCCCCGTCATCTTCAAAAACGTTATTTCTCTACCTCTTCTTGTCACGTACAATCTCTCGCTCATACCTGACGATATCCTCTCTCTCTCCTTTTCTCCTTCATAATGTTCTTCTTCTCCTTCTTCCTTCTCCTCCTCTCAATCTTCTTGTTTTTTCATCTCCTTCTCCTTCACGTCTCCTTATCATTCTTATCATCCTTATCATTCTTCTCCTATTCCTTTTCTCCTCTCCTTCTTTGCTTTTTCTAGGTCAAAATAGTGAAGTTTATAATCAGTGAAATTGAGAGAAAAATATGATACAATATCAATCATAATAAATTGGAACATCTAATCCTCCTTCCAATAACATTCATTCATCATCATCACCTTCTTCTACTTCTTCTTCTTCTTCTACTTCTTCTTCTTCATCATCATCTTCACCTTCTTCTTGTTCATTTTCTTCAACTTCTTTTTCTCCTTCAACGGCTTTGAAGGTTGAACCGTTGAAGTGTTGTTTGTGAGATCGGCTAAAATTGGCGGGAAGTTTCAGCCGTTTCAGTAGCACAGTGGGTGACCTTGGAATCACGTTGTGATAAGTGCCTCCTCTACATGCTAACTGGGACAAATAGCTGTTTGGGCCTTATTTGCCACTCTATAGTCTATATATCTATATACATCTCAAACATACACAGTGCTACGTTATTTGAAAACGACAAACTATAACTATATACACGCCGGTTATATCCAAAATCCGCCAGTTATAGTACAATCTATATCTATATTCATCCAAAACACACTCACTACTTCGTCATCTAAAACGGCAACATATACAACTATATACATGCCGAATTCGCCAACTGTTATATGGGCGAAGTTATAGCTATTTATAAGCAAGATATCATTGAAAGACCTTTTGATTAGGTTAGGCATAGTTGAGACCCACTTGAATACAGTTACGCAACAGACTATTCTGTTCTTTTTTGACTCTCATTTGAGCTGTTACTTTTTTAGAACGTTCTTTTCTAACTAGCAACTATCTATGAGTTGGAAGTGTGCCAAGTAGAATAACGAGTTTGTCATTGGATAGAGCTTGTCTATGAATATTGGGCTAGTCTGGAATTGTACTTTATTATATGGGTTGTATGTTGTTTTGAATGTGGTTGATTCTGTTAATAATGAATCTCTCACAATCACTGGATGCTATGATTTTATTCTAATTTAAATTTTGACAATTCTTATACTCGGATAAGAGTCTCTAGGAAGCTATTGAAAACAAACAATCAAATTCTAAGCATGGTATAAATAGAAATACAAATCTCATCACCCTTTTAAATTATTTAATTTGTGATAAAATTATTTAAAATGATAATGAGATTTGTATTTCTATTTATATTACAAGTAGCCCTAAAGAAAAAAGACAATGAAATGGCATATCTATACATGGTGTATTTTTCTGTATATTTGCAGTGTTCTGAACTGCCCATTTTTATGGTCAAATATATCGGCAATTGAGTAAAACATGAACATAATCATGGAATAGGAAAGTAGAATTTCATTCAGAAAGTATGATTTATGAAGTCATATGAAATTGGCCATATTGGTCTTATTTCACATTTAAATGCCTATCACATTTAAACGCCTTGAATCATATAATATATTCTATTTCTATTTACAGAAATTCCTCCTTTACATCCATTCATTATATTTTAAGAATCACTCACAATACGATATTTAATTTCATTTAAAGTCGCCAGCTACATCACTTTAGGGAGGTCCATGTTATTATGGAAGTATTTGATTAACATTTGTGTTGCTATCATTATCTATCATTAGACAGAGCAGATAGCCCTATCCTTTTATAGTTCTGCCACGTCGCCATATGTTTTTTTTACAAAATAGATATACTAGTAGTTCTGTGTACAGTAGACCTCACGCAGTATTTCTCATCCACAAGTACCTGATTGAAACTGTAGACCTTATGGAAATACAGCAATAGACTGGCTTGTCCACACATCTGTGTAATCACTTGTCAGCTGATTTATGATGAATAATTCTATAGTCTGATTTTTACTCTAACATTGGCGTATGAAGGAGGCTCCTTTTTCCTTTTATATTATCCTTGGAATGCAAAATTTCCAAAAACCTTGTATATACGTCGACGCGCAATTAAAAAAGGAACATACCTGTCAAATTTCGTGAAAATCTATTACCGCGTTTCGCCGTAAATGCGCAACATATAAACATATAAATATTTAAAAAATTAAGAGAAATGCCAAACCGTCGACTTGAATCTTAGATCTCACTTTGCTCGGTTAATAATTGATGAACAAAATCATAGCCACTTCTAATACAAGGCCCCGGTCTACGATATTGCAACGTCGCAGTGTAGGCCTAGATTCCAATGCATGATTGGTAAAAAATATTTTTTAAAATACCAGCTGCTCTTTTTCACCAATCATGTATTAGATTCTAGGCCTACACTGCCACGTTGCAATATCGTAGGCCGGGGCCTTGTATTAGAGGTGGTTATGACGAAGTATTCGATTTCAATTATATAAACTATAATTCGTCATAATTATGTAAAAATACAATTCGTCGAGAAAATATGATTTTCAATGATTGAATAGTGAATAATAATTAAAATATTAATATTCTATAATTGAAATAGAATATTTCGTTTATCAATTATAGAAATTCATTATTCAATCATTGAAAATCATATTTTCTCGACGAATAGAATAAAATTCATTATTTTAAACAAGATCGAATCGTTGGTATTATGTTAGATGTACCGGTACCCAGCTATCCTCTAAAGAAAGCTGTGACAAGGCAGAGAATGGGCAACAGTGTTCTCCTATCTTTCTCCACTGCAATTTTAACATGGATCTCACTTTAGTGGGACTGACTTCTTCAAAATATATTATAATAGGTTGTTTTATTTAAAAATGAAGTTGACCAGTAACTTGATAAAGTAAACAATTATCGTAACTTCCTAACTTAACAACCTTGGTTAGTGGAGATACCCAGGATCTCGTATGACGCAGTTAGCCCAACTTTCCTTGAAGCTCGCAGTTTTGTTTCTTGGAACCAGAAAAACAAAACAATCCACAATATCCTTGATTGCACAATATTCATCAGCAGAACAGAAGCCACCAGATTTTGGCGCCTAATCGTACATTATATTGTTTTTCTCGTTCAGCTTGTTTTGAACTTCAACCGGCTTTTGTTTGTTTTTCAAAGGTTGGCGCTCTTTTTTAAAGATACAATGCAACAGCCAATCAGAACACTTGGCGCGTGCTACCGATTGGAAGCTCTGTCAGGTGTGCAGCTCCTAAATATAGGTAGCCGCCACTTGGTGTGCTGATGTGCGAAGGAGGAAAAACAACGAAAACAACGGGGGAGAAGAAGAAGAATAATACATGAAGAAGCAGGAGAAGGAGAAGAAGAAGAAGGAGATGAAGGATGAAGAATAAGAAGAAGGAGAAGAAGAAGAAAAAGAAAAAAGAAGAAGGAGCTGCAGGAGAGTAGAATGATGAGAAGGTGGAGGAAAAAGAAAAAGTATGAAACTTGGTCAAGTCGCTTGGTTGATGATAATGCTACCGCTATACGCCAAGAGTAAAGTGGTTTGAATTGTACGGATGAAGAAGGGAATGCAAAAGAGTGGGATTGAAGAGAAAAAATAAGAAGGAGAAGAAAACGAAAAGAAGAAAAAGAAGAAGAAGAAAGATTACAAGGAAAAAAAGATACGAGAAGACTCCAGGAGAAAGAATAATAAAAGTAAGAAGGAGAATCTGTAACTGAAGAAGGCATGTTGAAGGTTGAGAAGAAGTATATGTAATGGAATGTAGAAGAATAAACCAAGAGAAAGCAATAGAATTTGACAGTAACTGTGATGCGACAGAAAGCAAGAAAAATAGAAATAAGTAAAAAAATTATGGAGATAAGAGAATGAGGAGGACAAATATAGAGAAGGAATAGAAGAAGGTAAAACACAAGATAAGTGATAAGAAGTTAGGGGAATGGATTTTGAAGTGGAAGAGTAGAAGAGACTGAAAAGACAGGAAAAAGTGATGAACCTGAATTTTGGTGAGAAGGGGGAGACATGATGAAACTGATGAAGAGAGGGGAGAGAAAATATCCAGGAGAATGGATATTAGGTCAGGTGCACATTAACGACTGGAATAGAAATTTGAAGACAGAAGAACTGGGAAGAAATGAAACAACAGAAACTTGATAGACTATTTACAAGAAGATAATGAAGGAGATGAAGCAACACAAAAGAGAAGTGAAAGAAAGGAAAGAGAGATGAGAAAGAATGAGAAGAAGAAAATAAAGTAAAGAAAACAGAAAAACTGAAGAACAATATTATTTAATAGCAGTTCACGAGCATGATTCAACAGGATTCGGACTGAGCGCGTGCTTGTCTTGTAGGCCCTTGTGCGTGCGGGGATGTTAAGTGACTACAAGTGAGATGGAGTTGAAGAGGGGAAAGGAGAAGAAGAAGAAGGTGGAGAAGGATGAGGATGAGTAGGAGAAGGAGAAGAAGAAGAAGGAGGAGAAGGATGAGGAGGAGGAGGAGGAGGAGAAGAGGAAGAAGAAGAAGAAGAAGAAGAAGAAGATGTTGACGGAGCAGGAGAAGCGGAGATGGAGTAGATTTGTGAGTAGTAGTATAGTATCCTCCAGTGTCTATTTTTAGCACTCTCAGAGAGTCCTGTTGTGTGTCCCAATTCGCGAAAATACGGCGCAAAGGAGACTGGTTCTCGTATGTTTTTCTCTCTTTTTTCACCACTATTCCCTCCTTTTTTCTCTCCTGATCTGGTGACTTGTGAAGAATAACAACTTTCCTATTCAGTAGTTGAATTGGCGCGATTTCAAAAAATTTGGTCGAGCCTACTACATTACTAGTATATACGGGTAGTGTTTAGAATTTTGTCAAGGTTAATATGGTAGTAATAGAGAGGGAAGTGCTTGCAGTATTGGAAGTGTTAGGCCTGGTTGCACAAAAGCCGGTTAAATTTTAATCGTGATTAATTTTACGAGAATCAATCAGAGAAGGCGTTCTTGAAAAGAAGGCTTCTCTGATTGGTTCTCGTGGAATTAATCATGGTTAAATTTTAACCAGCTTTTGTGCAACCGGCACCTAGATTGATTGAGTAATTTATTTATGTAGATCACATTATTATACTGATTGCTCATGGCTTAGCCACATGGATATACCTTAGCTACAGGGATAGGGTGCATCAACTGTAGAATTCTGAGAGGGTAGAATCGAATAAAACACCAACATTATAAATCCAATCAAGATATCAACTCTATTAATTAATCAATAAATCATTGACACATACTGATTGATTGGCTTATGACCTACTATATGGCTTATGGCTCATACTGGCTTATACTCACTTATACAATAGCTTACAATAAAGAAAAAATATAGATGAATTTACATAATATAGACTAAGAAAATAATGATTGGACTGTATATGAAATGAAAGAATCAATTTGGAATAACTATAGATAAAATTGTTATGCATCTACATAAATTGGCGGAGCTTTGGACATATCAATGTATATTCTTCGGAAAGAATATTCAAAATATCCTTCCCACTAACTCTCTACCAAAAGGAGAGAAATTTCTCTACCTAGAGGGAGAGAAATAGGAGTAGAGTAGGCTTCGGTAGGTTAAAGAGAGAGAATCTATACTAGTAAATTGAGAAAACCCAAGGAAGGACTTGGATGAATGAGGAAAAACATTCATACAATAAGTACATCATCAAAATGATAGGGAGAGAAAAAATAAGGTAACCTTGTGCTATTCCTCTCCCAAATTTATATAAGGTTACACATAGTTCGAAATAGGTCGAATCTTGTAGTTGCTCACTTCACTAAATGTTCAGACCTTAATAATATGTTCACAAAGTAGATTTTCAAATTTAGATGCTTCAAAACCAAAAATAGAACAGATATTTCACATGATTATGACTTCGAACTGGGAAATTCGATGGAAATAAGGCAAGAAGTCGAAAATTTATGAGAAAGGTGCTTGAGAATTTGAATGAAAGAGGAGTTAAGAAAACGTTTGAAAAAGATTCGAAGAAAATCAGGAAATTTGGAGAGCATATTAGAAGTTGATGAGGAAGAAAATAGGAAATTTGAAGGGATGAGTGAAAGAAGAACAAGAGGGTGGATTATAACGGTGTAAAACAAAAATAATTATTCAAAAGTGAAAATTTTATAGACCTGAGTTTCATAAGAGTTTATTTATAGCAACGTTTAGAACGGTGGAGATACCGTTGAAATTAGATTCTTCTAAATATTTTGAAGCATATTTTCAATATGTATTCAATTTATTTCAACATTTACAATATTTTATTTGATTAGAGGTGTGAAAATTGTATATACCGAAGTATCATAAGTATTCATTTATAGTAACGTTTAGAATAGTGGAGATACTATTGAAATTAGATGCTTCTAAATATTTTATGCATCAATATTTTATCCTATACTATTAAACGAGCAATTTCTGTTTATATGTTTAGATGTTTATTATGTTTTTATTTCACCGGATCTCGAAAACAGCTCTAACGATTCTTACGAAATTCAGAACATAGTAGGTTTATAATATAAAAATTCGATTGCAATAGGTCTCATCCCTGGGAAAACTCGCTGAAGGACATTAAAAGGATAATCATTATTCATCCTTTGAAAAACAGCTGATAATAATTATTTTGTCGTCTGTTGATGATGGAAATGAGTTCATGTGTGTGGGACTGTGTCAAAATTATGACTCAGCTGTTGAACTTTTGTAATTATTCAATCAGGTACTTAGTGCCGGTTATAAAAAAGCCGGGTTATTTACAATCCTGATTAATTCCAGTAGATCCATTTTTTTGAAATGGTCTTCTCTGATCTGGTTCACGTGAAATTAATCAGGATTAAAATTTAACCGGCTTTGTGCAACCTGGCCTTTGTGAGGGAAATTTTTGCATTCCTATGGGAATTAATCTCAATTTACTGTGATTAGATAGAGTATTTCTGTATGAACTATGCATTTTATTATAATCTCTTCTTTTGTGATAAATGTATTATGCTTTTGTACTCCAGAGCGAAGCTCGGTCCCCGATATTTATTTGTATATTACGTTTTATTTAAATTCGAATTGAGTCAAGTCCTTACAATACAAGATCAAATTGAATTCAGTCAAGTTATTGCTGGCCCTCCTTCATATCTACAAGACAACTCTGTATCACCTTCTTCATCACCCTTCTCTCTTCTTTCTCCTTTACAACTCTTCTCTATGTTTTCCTCCTTTTCTCACACCACCTCCTCCCACTCGTACTGTCTCTCTTCCACCCTCTGCACTCTCGCTACTCTCTTCACTATCGGTCCCCGATATTATTTTCAATACGTACTAAATCTATTCCAAAATAAACAATATTTTATTGACCGAGCAGAGTGAGGTCTAAGATTCAAGTCGACGGTTTGGCATTTCTCTTAATGTTTAAATGTTTATATGTTGCGCATCTACGGCGAAACGCGGTAATAAATTTTCGTGAAATTTGACAGGTATGTTCCTTTTTTAATTGCGCGTCGACGTATATACAAGGTTTTTGGAAAATTTCCACTTCAAGGATAATATAAAAGGAAAAAGGAGCCTCCTTCATACGCCAATATTAGAGAAAAAATCAGACTATAGAATAATTCATCATAAATCAGCTGACAAGTGATTACACAGATGTGTGGAGAAGCCAGTCTATTGCTGTATTTACATAAGGTCTATAGTTTCTATCAGGTACTTGTGGATGAGAATACTGCGTGAGGTCTACTGTTCACAGAACTACTAGTTTGATTAGAGGTATAAATTTTATAAGAAAATATCCAGAATGTTCAGGTCTTTGAAAATACCTGAAGCTCCATGTAACCACGTTTTCAAAGCCAAAGCAGGACACTAGGACAAACAACATGATAAAAACAATACGAAATAAATAAAAAACCAACAAGACACAGTTGAAGTAAACACATTTATGTAGTGATATGACCTTCAGACCGCCTTCACAACTGTATATACATCTATCTATATATATTTACTGTGTGGTATTACATAGAGAGCAACTTTGTTGCTCACTCAGACAAGCGTCGTGTTTCGCTTCAAATTTTGCCGCCAATATGTGCCTCTCGCACGCCATTGGTCGAGACGACCTTGGCTAAGAGCTGCCGACCAATCACATTTCACCTCAGGATTTAGAGCTATTGGTCGAGTGTCTGGGTTGGAGAAAAAAGTTGAAAAAACTGATGCAACTATGAAGATTGTGTTGTTGTTTTCGAGTTGATGCCATGTGTTTATTGTTGGAGTATGGTTCTTAATATCGTATTAATGATAATTATGCGACATTTTCTTCAGGATACATTTTCAAAAGAAGTCTCATTACTTATCGAGGAGTGAATAATAATGAAATTGTGATGTATTGAGATAACTAATGTGGTAGATTTGTCACAACATTTTTGTAAGATTCAGTCTCTTGTAAGGCTGTTTACACATAATTTTCATGTATTTAACTAGTAGTTCTGTCAACAGTAGACCTCACGCAGTGTTCTCATCCACAAGTACCAGATGTCAACTGTTTTAAATGTTAACAAACTCAGTTCACGTTTGAATTTGTATTCCATATTATGATATGATTCATCCAGTTCCGTGATGATCTTTCTATATGATGAAAATTATTTTTTTAGAATCAAAAATATAATAATTTCTCCAGCATTATTCAGTTCATTTGTTTATTTTTATTCACCTATTAAATTAGTTTTTTCGAATGTGAGAATATTGATACTGATGGGCACGCATAATAATACCATGACTGCAAAACCAAATATTGAAACCAAAGACCTTAAAGCTGCGATTATACCAAATTTATTAAAAGAATGTTAATAACTCAATCTTTTTAGATTATATTAGATTGAACATAACTTATCATACACATGATGAACATATGTGTTTGTCAACTTCCATTCAATCTAATAGAATCTATAAGGATTAAGTTATAACCATTTTGTTAATAAATTTGGTGTAAACCCAGCTTAAAGATGCATACCTCTTTAATGTCTTTGATTGAAACTATGGACCTTATACAAATACAGTAATAGACTGGCTTCTCCACACATCTGTGTAATCACTTGTCAGCTGATTTATGATGTATAATTCTATAGTCTGAATTTTACTCTAATATTGGCGTATGAAGGAGTCTCCTTTTTCCTTTTATATTATCCTTGAAATGCAAAATTTTCCTAAAACCTTGTATATACGTCGACGCGCAATTTAAAAAGGAACATACCTGTCAAATTTCATGAAAATCTATTACCGCGTTTCGCCGTAAATGCGCAACATATAAAATATAGAAACATATAAACATTTAAACATTAAGAGAAATGCCAAACCGTCGACTTGAATCTTAGACCTCACTTCGCTCGGTCAAATATACTGTGTAAGAAATTGTATCACACTGTATTCTCACAAGATATTGGAACATGCTTCAATAATTTGATCTCTGGCTGATTCACATTACATGTATTTCTGATCCAATGATATTTTTTACAATAAGGGTTCAAAATGTCCCAACTTTCAATTATTAAGTTGGTGGATATTCTAATGGTGTGGTCCACATAGTCTAGTCTGTAATGATTGAAATATCAACGCCTAGTTTAAGGGTTAAAAAGACTTGGATAAGAGTATCATATAATCTACTTCTTCATTCACTTGTCCTACACCTCCTCATTCTTATTCATTTTCTTCTTCTACTTGATGTGCTAATTCTTCTTTTTCTTCTTCTTCCTCTACTTCTTCTTCTTCTTCTACTTCTTCTTCTTCATCATCATCATCATCATCATCATCATCATCATCATCACCATCATCATCATCATCATCATCATCATCTCATTTAGCCTTCCCATCTCTTTCGTCTTCTTATTCCATTTCTTTTTCCTTTCCGAAACCTCCTTTTTATTCTTTTCATATTTCTCTTTTCCTCCTTCTTATCAGATTTTCCCTACTCAAAGTAGTAGAGTTTATATTGGTAAAATTTATAAAAAATTTGTTATAATATCAACTATAATAAGTTATAATTTTTAATCCTTGTTTCAATAACACTAACTTATCAACACCATGATCATCATCTACTCCGCTCACTCCACCTTATTCTTCTTCTTCTTCTTTCATCATAATCATCATCATCTTCTTCTTCTTTTTCTTCATCATCCATTATCTTCTTCTTCTTCTTCATCATCATCATCATCATCATCAAAATCATCATCATCTTCTTCTTCTTCTTCTTCTTCTTTTTCTTCATCATCCATCATCTTCTTCATCATCATCATCATCACCATCTTCTTCTTCATCTTCTTCTTCTTCATCATCATCACCATCATCATCTTCTTCTTCTCCTTCTTCTTCTCCTTTTTCTTCTCCTTCTTCTTCTCCATCTTCTTCTCCTCCTCCTCCACCTATATATATTCTCTTTCTTATCCCTCCTAACCTACCCATCCCTCATCTTCCTTCTATTTCATTGAATTTTAAATGGGTTCAAACCGTAATTCGACCACTTCCGCCGCTCTGATATATTAAACAAAGCCTGGTGGGCCAGTTTAAAGGGCCGAGTATTATTTTACATTACACCGTTCATTCTCCTTTCTGCTCTTATAATAATAATTGGTGTCAAAGGTCTCAGCTACTGTAAATGGAAGACCTCTCTCTCTCTTTTTTTTCTCTCTCACACTCTCTCTATCCATCTATCTTTCACCAGAACTGTTGTAGGCCTCTGATATATTCTCTCTCACTCGCTCTCACTCTCTGTCTATCTATCTATCTTTCACCAGAACTGTTGTAGGCCTCTGATATATTCTCTCTCACTCGCTCACTCTCTCTCTCACTCTCTGTCTATCTATCTATCTCTCTTCAGAACTGTTGTAGGCCTAATGCTATCTACTACATCCTATCTGATGCACCGAAATTAGGCTACAATGTATGTCTCAATGGAATAATAAGTGTGCAGCTGCTTTCTATATCAAGGATATTCTACTCCACATATTATGAGTTCGTTTTCTCTCAATTTGAAATTAAACCACCATAATTTCGAAATACTTTATATCAATCCAGGAATGATTATTAGTTTAATTTTAAAATCAGTTCATTTTCTAGCAATAATTATAGATAATACTGTACATCAATCATTGCAATATTATTAGTTTAATTTCAAAATTAGTTCCTTTTCTAGCACTAGTAGTTCTGTGAACAGTCGACCACGCACTCAGTGAGTTACATTGCCGTGTTGTTATGTTTTCTCAAAAATTAATAAATGATTTATCAATATTTAGAATGTCTAGAAAAAATCCTAAATAAACATAGAGCTTTCTGTCCTATCGTACCGTGACGTGTCGTCCCGGAATGTGAGTGTGAGCGCTGTTATCAGGTCTGGCTGCAACCGTCTACACCGTTGATGGAAAGATACATTAATTTTCAAGATGTTCGATGTTTTTGAACGGGTAGTATTATATTCCACTAGACAGCTGATTTATGATGAATAACTCTAAAGTCTGATTTTTACGTTAATATTAGCGTTCAAAGGAGACTCCTTTTCCTTTTGTACTATCCTTAAAATGCAAAATTTCAAAAAAATGTATGTATACGTCGACGCGAGATTCAAAAAGAAGCATACCTGTCAAATTTCATGAAAATCTATTGCTGCGTTTCGCTGTAAATGCCCAACATATTCACTATTGAGAGTATAGCATATTGAATGGAATGGGAAAGTTTTGGAACATAATAATGGATTCATGTAAAAATTGAACTATGAAGTCATCGTCTTTATTTTATTATGATTTAAGTTGAAGTTTTAATAAGTAGCCTCAATAAGTAGGCTTTCCAAAACAAGCTGGAGTTTCAAAACATAGTTAATTGATATTTATTTATTTATTCATTCATGGAGACAACAGGTAAAAACCCATTTACAATAGTTTCCAACATAATACAGTTTCAAATAAAAAGAAGATAGAAAATATGAGAAAATAATAAATTATAAAAATAGCTGGATATGAACATTAAATTTAATGATAAAGGCTAAATTTTGGAACTTTATTCTTAAATCAAATCTCTTGTATCGACATGATAATTTAAGTCAAGCAACAGTAGAACTTTTATGACTAAATCATGCAAATGTTAATATACTACTGCATCTTCGAACTAATTTTACATTTTATGAGTAGCAGTTAATTCACTTCAACAAACTGACGTCTAGTTCAGTTGAATGACTTTTACGAACGCTTTCAACTAATTTTTCAAACTATAACTGAATTTAACTAACATCTACGAACTGCAGTTTATTATTATAGCCTACATAATCGTAAAAATTATGTCCTTTTTATATTTCCGTTCACTTATGTTCCAAATTGACTCAACAGTGTCTTCTTCTTCCTCCTCATCCTCTCCTTCTCCCTCTTCATATTCTCCTTTTTCTTCTTCTTCTTCTTCATCTCCTTCTTCTTTTTCTTCTCCATCTTCTTCTTCTCCTTCTTCATCATCATCATCATCATCATCATCATCATCATCTTCTTCTTCTTCTTCTTCTCTTCTTCTTCTTCTTCTTCTTCTTCTCCTTCTCCTAGCTCTCTCCCTTCTCCTGCTGCCTTCTTTTTCTACTATCAACTCCGGTCTCCATCGAAATTCTTATCTCCAGTTTCCACTCATTCAACATCAATTAATAGACGATTTTTTACGACTTAATTGGCTTTTTTTTACGACTCTTAAAAGCAAAGAAACTCAATGTTGCCTATCAGTCAAGGCTGAGCTAAAGAACAATAGTGATATCTTTCTTTGTAGTATCATTAAACTTGACCTTTCAGTTGTAAGACTTTTTTGAGTTACTTTTCCACCTAATTGAGCGCAGCAATCAAACGATTAAGAGATTCGGTTCAAGGTTAGAAAATTTTGAAGTTGAGTTTTTTACTGTTATCAGGTTTTGAAATGAAATTGGGTGATACAAGATAGGTTTCTAACTAAAGTTTGCTACTGTTGAATGCGAAAAGATAAGGTGATCCCTTGAAAAATACACTGAAAATGCTCTCAGAAATACATGAGTTTTTAAGAATTTCTGGAGCACTTCACTTTGATTCTACAATAATAAAGTAAATTTATTGTGTTAGCGCATTTGATAAATTTGTAAACTTCTATATGAGCTCAGGAAAATTCAATGTTTTGATATTAGTTTCCTCGATCCTTTTCTATAGGGTCGTGAAGATAAGGATGTAGCAGATATTCATATTAAATGAATACAACTTCATATTGTTGGTTTTTTCAAACAGTTGAATATCCAGGGTTTAGTAGTTACAGTATGAGTCGTATTAAAACGCACATTGAAAAGATTCTCTTTTCATTCATATTATTACAGGTTTTTAAAAGCTACCAGCAGAAAAATTGAAGATTCCTAGTCCCAATATTGAGTATTGGAGGTGTTTTCAGACCTGTTATCAAGGGTTTCCGAAGGTTCAGTGCCCAAGGCCCTATGCACAGTGCACAGTAGCTTACAGTGCAGTAACACACCACTATTATGTCAATAAAGGTGCACCCTAATTCAAATGTAAATTAGTTTTCTTCCAGCCCTATAGGGTGTAACAATAGAGGACTGCACTAGAAACACGAAATTTCGGGTCTGTAAACACATTGCATTACAGGTTTTCATCCAGGACTTTATAAATATATACTTTTTATACACAAAGTACCTCTATATATACTAATGCAACAAGTAGCCCTTTGTAGCCAGTTAAAAGGACACACAATTATTGAAAAAGGGCCCAGCCGTGGAAAAAACTCCAGGACTTAAAGGGACCTGAATTTAGAAGGATAATTGAGTTTTTTAAAAGGTTGGGGTGAATAATGTGGGGTTTTTTTCATTTTCTCACAGTAGTTTTATTGCACTTTTCCCACACTTTCAACCGTGTTTTAAAATCAACGAGGTTTTATAAAATTGTGTTTTGTAACTTAAGGATATTTTGTAAATTAAGGTTTTTTTTTGCAACACAAATACTGTAGTAACAATTTGTACTGATGTAGATTTTCAAGTATAAAACACTTATTGACATGAACAACTTCTAAATTAATAAAACAAAATAAATCTTTATAACATGAAGATGGTGTGAACCGAAAAGAGTTGTTCAACTATTTTAAAGTTTTTTAAAAATGAAGGGTGCTATAAGATTTATTTTGTTTTATTAATGTTCAAGTATGTTTGTAGAATAAACAATCTGTATCACTCCTCTCTGATACATTGTATCAGTTTTTGCAAAATTATAAATAATTTGTGATGAGAGAATTAATTATGTAAAACTGTTCTATATTTCAAGCAGAGCTAATTTATTGAGCTTATTGAGATATTCACATAGTTTGGCAGCGAGTACATAACCCGAACTGGAGTAAGAAACTATTCTGTAGCTCTATTGATCTAGCAAAATTTAAATATTGTCATAGAGAAACAATAGCTTGAGTAGATATCACATGTTATAGGGCGTTTATGTCGCAACTTTTACTGTTATCTCAAGTCGATAGTCCACGTAGTTCTTTCCCGTGAAGCTGTGTGACGCTGGTAGTCTCTCAAATCGTGCCGTTCATTCACTCTCACCCCAACAAAGCAGTGAAAATTGACAATAATCGACAGTAATCGGCTTGAGATAACAGTAAAAGTTGCGACATAAACGCCCTATACCATGGGATATCTACTTACGCTATTGGTTCTCTATGATATTGTGCAGCTCATATAACTACAGAAACAACTAGAAGGTATAAGATATAAGCTTGTCTATGATATAACTAACTGTGTAAGGCCTTATGCAGATACTTGGTTTAAACGGAGAAATGTTAGCTGTTCGTTTAAACTCCCTATGAAACACATTATGATAAATGCTATGCTACCATGTCTACATGTAAACGTGGTTAAGAGTTAAACGTACTGTTAGCAACATCGGGGCACCGAGCTTCGCTCGTTATTTTTATTTATTGATAAACAGAACACAATTCTCTAAAATGATCGTGTTTATATTTCACAGCTGGCTATACGTCATCTTATGAATTTCGTGGATGCGATATTCTGATTTTTCACATACTCACTCGCTCACTCACTTTTTTACTATCCACAGCTGTATCCGCCAAGGATGAATTATCCTTTAAATGTCGTTTAGCGAGTTTTCCAAGGATGAGACCTAGTGCAATCAAATCTTTATATCATAAACCTACTATGTTCCAAATTCAAAAGTTCAAAGTTTAGAGCCGTTTTCGAGTTTCGTTGAACATAAATAAACAGATATAAAAATAACCAGATATATAAATACAGAAATTGCTCGCTTAATATAATAGGATATGACCCTAATGAATTCAAAATTGACTGTCCTCCTATTTGGATGTGACTGCTGTCAAGTTTTCAAAACTGAGTTTATCTAATAGAAATATTTCCTCTAACTATACGTTCAACAGCGAGAATGTATAAATTTCATGGATGTGTGATTTGGGTCCTGCAATATAATGCTCTAATGAGCAACTGTTCGTGCAGTGTTCGGTTGCATAATCAGCTCCTTCAAGATGCATGGACTATCAAGCGCTCTAATATATACCGTACTACTGTACTTCTGCAAGTATCCCTTTTAAAACTTCAAGTATCATCGACTAATAACGTAATGGCATCTTCTAAACCGTATCTTTATTATTCTATATTCTGTAGTCTATTGATTGATACAATAAGTACATCATCAAAATGATAGGGAGAAGAAGAATAAGGTAACCTTGTGCTATAAATATAAAGAAAATAAAAATCTCACTACCCTTTTTTTGAAATATTTTATCACAACATGTTTCGGACATTGATGCCATTTTCAAGTGATAGTAGCCATATTCAAGTGATCACTTGAAAATGGCATCAATGTCCGAAACATGTTGTGATAAAATATTTCAAAAAAAGGGTACTGAGATTTTTATTTTCTTTATATTTATAGCACAAGTAGCCCTATACAGAAAAGAGATAACCTTGTGCTATTCCTCTCCCAAATTTAGATAAGGCTACACACAGTCCGAAGTAGATTGAGTCTTGTAGTTGTTCACTTTACAAGGTATCATCCCTTAATTACTATTTTCACAACGTAGTTTCTTGAATTAAGATGCTTCAAAACCAAACATCGGAGAAATATTTCACATTATTATCACTAAAATAGTAAATATTAAAGAAATAATTCTGCAGGATCAAAAAATCAAACTTAATATTCTGAAACCACAGCTGAGACTATATCTAACGGTATCTTTACTCTATGATAATATACTCGGTTCCCATCAGTTCAACAATATAACTTTGTAATAATTGGTAGGAACACAATTGAATAAAGAAAACTTTTGGAGCTTCTCTGAAGCTCCTCCTTTTCTACTGAGCACGCCTAAACTCATAGCAGTTGAATCAAAACTGTATCAAGGTGTAATTTTCACACTAGAAACATAGATGTTTTGGTGTTTCTCCATATTGGCCGAGACTAGACACAGATGCTATTTTGATAATAGAGATCTTCAATATTTCGTTTGACAACGAGATGCTTTTTTCCATTTCACGTTAGTATCAAGATGTTTTGAATCAACATCATTAACCATTAGTCTCAAATCATACTCGAATTTCCTGAAAAACATATTTGAAAATAATCAACTTCTGAAGATAATAAAATAATTCAAAAAATTCCTACCTGTTAAATGTGATTGCCTCTTGAAAGCAGCACCTTTCCGCACTCTACGAAGACCATCCTTGCATCTGTCATTCTCCTCCATCCTCCTTCTCTCTTCCACTCCTCCTTCGTTGCCGCTTCCCTCTCCGTCTCCATCTTCTCCTCGAATCCGTTTCAAAACATCTTCGTCAAAGTCCTTTTTCTCACCCTCATTATTATTATTACTACTACCATAATCACCCCCTTTACTACTAGAACTAGAAACCAAGTCTTTTTTGAGGTTAACGTTTTCCGTCGTCGAGTTGGTAACAATGTCGAAGTCGTACTGATCCAGCATACGTTGACGGTCGTTGAATAGTTGATCGTTGATCAGTTTTGTGGTTTCTTCGGGGTTGGGTGCCCCGAATAGACAATGGCCGCCTGGTAGTAAAAGTTTTCTACGTTTGAAAGCGATGATTTCGCCAATAGGTGAGTAGGTACTGACGAAGTTGTGGATTACAATACTGGCTGAGAGGACCATTTTCATTTTTCGTGTACGATACTGTTGAAACTCAAAACTAAAACATGTAATTCGCACTCAAAAATACGTTGAATCAACTGGTTGGTAGAGTTTTTCTGTGAAGAATAGATTTTTAACACAGTGTTGATTAAGCTAGCACGAAAATATACGTTCAAATCAACTGGTTTCAGAAGTTCAAAAATGGAAAAACATATAATTCGCACTCAAAAATACGTTGAATCAACTGGTTGGTAAAGTTTTTTCTGTGAAGAATATAGATTTTTAACACAGTGTTGAATGAGCAAGCACGGAAATATACGTTCAAATCAACTGGTTTCAGATGTTCTCTGAAAGTTTTCGTCGAGCTCTCAAGTATTAAATCACAAACGGAAAACTAACACATTTATGTAATAAAAAATAAGCACCTACTATCAACAATTTTCACAAGTTTATATTTCAGAAAGTTCAATTGAAACACTGTAAAACAGTAATGGTTGTAAGTTTGTATCTACTAAGAAATAATATCTTTGAATCTATAAGTTTTTCAAGTTGTTTTTTTCTATAAACTTCAACAAAAACACGTAGAATCACTTAACAAAACGTTGATATAAACTAGATAATAGAGAAAGTTCAACTTAACAAGTGGTACGTTGTCGAAAATACGTTGAAATTAATAAGTTTTCTTCTGGAAGTTCAAATAAAACACGTGGTGATCACTCAAAAATACGTTAGAATCAACAAGTTACCAAAGTTTCTAGTAACCTCTTCTTGAAAAATACGAAGTAAAACTTGTATGATACACAATTTCAAATCACTTTAGTAGAGTCCAAACGATTTCGACCCTGTTTCTACACCGGAAAGGCTAAACTGTAAACCATGTGACACACTTTTGAAAAAATACGTTACAACTGCGTTACCGTGACCGTAACGCTCGATGTGTCCGCTCCGAAAGAACGTTACGAAGTGATCCCTACCACGCGGTGTTCCTCAGTTTTATTTCGAATTCAAACTACATTCTCCTTCACCCCCACCCCTTCTCGCCGCAACCAATCAGAGCGCTCCTGGCCCAACGACTGTTTGGTTTTTTGTCCTTGTTGCACCCACTACAGGAGTTTGGTTGTTAAAAAGCGCGGGATCTCGGGAGAGGCCTCACTAAAAGCACGAGAATGGGTGTTTAGTGTGGCCTTGCCTGGTCACACTGGCAGTGTTGGTTTTAATAGGGGAGTAATGATGCTGTTTATGAGGAAAGCTGACAGTTGAGAGTGAATCTGACCCCAGAAGCCGGCCGGTAAAAAGAGGAGCAGACGATTTTTGTTTGTGAGAGGAACGGTGACTCAGAGACTGTCTGCCTATCTGTCTGGAAATATCATGTCTGGAAACCTTTTTTTTTAAATGAACATCGAAATTACATTCTCCATAGGATGACTCAGATTTCATTGTCTCAAGAAAAGGCTTATAAGTAGGGATGGGTATCGATACATCGATGTTTAGAAACATCGATGTTTCAACATCAAACATGTTTTAACATCGATGTTTACTGTTCGATGTTTTTCACTTATCGATGGTTTTACCTAGACATCAGTCATTCGATGTTTTTCCCAACAAAAAGGAATTTTTCAATCAGGCTCTCTGTATTTTTATGTGAGACTGTTTGGATACTCTTGAAGATTTACATAACTGTGGCCCTTGTCAAGGTTAGATACCTATTTATAATTGAATAAGAGGTCGGATTTTTCGTTTCTTAGGAAGAAAGAGTTTTTCTTATTACAAGTGCTTTCATCAACATACGTTTAATACCAATTATTAATCTAGCTCTGGAATAGAGGTCCTCGTATTGTATGGAGTGTGGATAGCCATAAAAAACACCTCCATTCATTCTCATTTCCTAAATAAAACTATCAGGTATTGAATGAATACTATTATGAGTAACAATGATTGCTAAAATTAGCTTAGGATGAAATCTCAAGGCAGAATCTTCGAGGATATCCTGAAAGGTTTCTGACTCAACTATTATTGGATTTCTTTTTTATATTCGATTAAATATCAATCTCCGTTGATAACGTAGAGTCTGATTACCTACAACTACAAACAATTTATTAACTTACAGTTTCGTTGCTGCCAATCAATAATATTTCTTTATTGTTAACTACATTTTAAAAGCTCTGTCCCTTTCTTTTACATGTACATAAAAAAGGAAATTGATTTTAGTATCTGAGTTACTCTAAGGATATAATAGTCTTCCGTAAAATGTACGGCAACACGTCGATGTTTAAAACATCGATGTTTACTGTTCGATGTTTTTCACTCATTGATGTTCAGGAGAAAAAAACATCGATGTTCAAAACATCGATGTTTTGTCTTTCGATACCCATCCCTACTTATAAGGCTGTAAGTCTTAAGTTCTCTTCACATCATGAGGATCCAGACGGATCGCGTCCACACGACGTCTTATGTCGTCCGTTTTCCTATTTTTGTGCTCACAAGCTCAGTTCGTCATCAACTATGGAAGAGCTAGTACTCTTGGCCATTTTTTTTTGTGTGTAAAAAAAAGGAAGGAAGGTAGAGTCCATCGTTCACGTTGGAGTAGGGACTGGTTGTTGAAAAGACACAAATTTTCTCACGTTTCATTGCTTCGAGAATTGCAAGATGAATCTGAAAATATGTTTATAATTTTGTTTATATGTTCCTCATTTACGGTGAAACGCGGCAATAGATTTCCATGAAATTTGACAGGTATGTTATGTTCCTCTTTAAATTGCGCGTCGACGTATATACAAGGTTTTTTGAAATTTTGCAAGGATAATACAAAAGGAGAAGAAGTCTCTTTCGAACGCCAATATTACCGTAAAAATCAGACTATAGACATCATAAATCAGCTGTCGAGTGGATTATTACTTGCATGCAATTAATATCCCATTGTAATTTGGTAAAAAATCAGTTGTCGTGTGGACTATTAATTGCAATCAATGAGGCATGCAATATTGATAACTCGATGTAGCTTATTATTTTTTCTCCCGACTTTTCTCTGCTTTCAACTCGGTAAGCTTCTAATGATATTAGTATAGTTGTTTAAAACAAATTCTTAGCATTCTAATGCTATTCTAATGCTATTCTAATGCTATTCTAATGCTAATAATTATTTTTAATATTATTAATTATTATCGATACAACTAAAATCATAATATCAACATCAAATTCTGAGACTATCATGAGAATCAAGAAAGAAAAAAACGTTATACTAGTATATAATCGATAAAAAACTTGCTAATTTTCAAGTAAAAAGTAAATTCGTATATGGCTTTTGTCGGTGGGGAGTCCCTTGCGGGAAGGTCCCACCGCCTGAATATATAATTTAAGCCGTCAATGGGCCTTACGACTGTCATACTTCAGCCGGGACAGACAGTATAACGTGCCCATCCGATAACACGGGAGTGATCTGGTTAAAAAACTTTTGGTATTGAGAGGGTTTGAACCCGGGATCTCTGTGCTGCTACGCAAGCACTCTATCCACTAGACCACGGATCACTCCAAAAAAAAATCCAATTTTTTGCATGTTTTTTCACTAGTTTTTTTTTTGAGAATCATTGTGATTTTGAGTAATTTATAATTACTTTCACGATGATTTCTATAAAAAAGCGTTATATATAATCGATAAAAAACTTGCTAATTTTCAAGTACTCACAAGGCATATTATTAATTTGAGGGCGCTGAATCCGAATCTGAAATCACAGTTTCTCTATCACCATTTTTACGCGATTTAGGTTTCGGTGGATAGGCAAAAGACGGACGGTTTGATGGAAAAAGATTGCCGGCTGATACATTTTAAGTTTGACGACTTAAGCTTGAAGACCCATTCGTTTTACCGTCCAGACGCAACGACTTACATGCTCCGACTTTTGCTTGAGCAAAAGACTGAAGCCAAACTTGAGCGTCTGGACCGGGCTTTACGCTGTACCACAGAGAAGAAGAAGAAGAAGAATTCCTTAATTATTAAGGAATTCCTTAGTAATTCCTTCTACTTTATGGCTGTACTAAGCTGAAATACGTCTTCGGTTGACGTAGCCGTGCTATCTCCCAACATTGAAAGCTAAATTGGCGTTCACATCCCGTTCACATCAACGTAGCGTAGCTTTGAGAGATAGAACAGCTACGTCTTCTGAATACGTACTTCAGCGTAGCGTAGCGTAATATGAAAAGACCTTGTAGTAAGGGCTTATTGGTGCAATCTATAGCTTATTGACCGAGCGAAGTGAGGTCTAAGATTCAAGTCGACGGTTTGGCATTAATTTCTCTTAATGTTTAAATGTTTATATGTTTATATGTTTATATGTTGCGCATTTACGGCGAAACGCGGTAATAGATTTTCATGAAATTTGAAAGGTATGCTCCTTTTTAAATTGCGCGTCGACGTATATACAAGGTTTTTGGAAATTTTGCAATTCAAGGATAATTAAAGGGAAAATGAGCCTCCCTCATACGTCAATATTAGAGTGAATATCAGACTATAGAATTATTAATCACTAGCCGTCAGGCTCGCTTCGCTCGCCATATCCGTCTAGCCAGATTGGATCTAAACCGACTGGATCGTCCAAGAATGAGATCAGCAGGCTCGCTTCGCTCGCCTGCATTTTTCATTTGAGCATTTTTATCATATGTTAGGACAATCCAGTCGGGGGTCCAGACTAAGCGTCTGGCTAAACGGATATGGCGAGCGAAGCGAGCCTGACGGCTAGTAATATAATATTCCCAGGATTGAAGTAGCAGTGCCCAATCAATTTTCCGCGATAAATGCATTTAAATCTTCAACTTGGTGCCAACCTAACAAAGTCAACTCAACTTAATGCCAACCTGACAAAATTATTAATTTAGTTGCCAGTTAACAGTCAGTCAGTCAGTCAATGAGTGCCATTTCGCATTTATTATATAGATAAATCAGCTGACAAGTTATTACACAGATGTGTGGAGAAGCCAGTCTATTGCTGTATTTCCATAAGGTCTATAGTTTCAATCAGGTACTTGTGGATGAGAATACTAAGTGTGGTCTACTGTTCACAGAACTTCTAATATTGTTTCAATTGATTGCAATAATTTTTCAAGCCTTTGGATTGATTCATTCATGTAACATATGAATCAAGGAGATAGGAGGGAGATATTTATTTTTAATATTAAATATACTATTTAGTATAGTTCAGATTAATAATAAAAAAGACTTTTTTAAGTGAAGTGTTTTCAGATTATTATTATTATATTCTCTGTTCTGAATACGTAAAATCTTCATCTGTTTCCTTTATAAAGTAGTACTAGTATCACAGTATACATACAGTATAGAAACTTGGCTAGTACCCTGACGCTAAAATCCGCCATCTTGTTAGGAAGCGCCGCATTGTAATAGTATTGATGGTAGGTTCAGTTCACTTCAATGATCCGGATCAATTGATCTCATTCACTGCCACGAGCCAATCAGATGACCAGGATTGGAACTTCCCAAGGTCACGTGACGTGTTTAGTATTGGCGTCATGTAAAAAGCATTGGTTAGATAGGCGATTGATTACAAGTTTCCATTCTGTACTTATTCTGTGCTAGTATGCAATGGGTCTTACAATACCTGGCAATACATTGTTATTTTTGTCACAAATCTATCAAAAAAGATTAAAGTATTCAGGAAATTGTAACTAAAGAATAGTTTATCACATGGATGAACCATGACACTATGTGATATAAAAATATAGACAAACATGAATCTATAATTGAATAAAAACACAAATATGTTGTTAAATTCTACACATTTGACAAAATATTTGTGTTTTTATTCAATCATGGAACGGTTCTACAATATTGACAATTACTCAGTCGAATTTTTATGAATCTATAACATGGAGTAACAGAAACTATTTGCAGTAACAGAAGTCATGAATCTAGCTGTTTAAAGTTTAGAGTTTAGCCAAATCCCGAGCCCGGAAACAATTGAACAATGATTAATTGAATTGAATATTATCTGATTCGCTAATTGGTTCTTGAGGTATCTTTTGCTTGGTGACATGGCTTAATCAAGGTTAAATTTATTTGATGGATACGAGCAACCGTTGTCCTGTCAGTAAACAGTGGATGCAAGTCACTTGGACCCCTTGTTTAATCAAATAAACAGCTGTTTGAAAATGTATTTTACAAATTTTACACCAGATGTCAGCACTGATTAGACTTATGCTTATACCTCTTGTATACTAGATTTTTACCACTTTCAGCTATCGATTACTGTAGCTAACTAAAAAAAAAAGAAAAGTGTCACTTGGACACCTTGTATTCTGACCCCCTTCAATTGTAATATTAACTCTCCATTTTACAATAAAATGAAAATTTATTGTTTAATAATAATTATTTAATAACTATATCTTATCATCTATTTCATCACCCACGCACAAGTCTGCAGCTCATGTAGGCATCACCCTCAACACTGGCATGATGTGAAACTCCATGAAACTGAGCGGTCTGTTATTAACTTTCAAAGTTGAAGTGTCTTCACTTATTTCAAAGCTGTAGTTTGTGCCGACGATAATAATGATAATTCAGAATTTTATCTGCGGTTATGCGGCGCTTTGCTCTGTCAATAGACAGGAAATTCACTTTCAAATGTCGGCAATCCTTGATGCTTCTCATCCGAGCAATGTTGACAATTCAAAGTGAATATCACTGGCGAAGTCCTCTAACTTCGACTGCGGTAGGTGATGGATGAATGAAAGACTGTCTGGTTTATTGAAACGAGAAACAACATTGTGGACCACCTCGGAAACGAAAAGAAGGTGGAGAAGAAGCAAAGGAAGAAGAAGGAGAAGAAGAAGAAGAAGAAGAGGAAGAAGAAGGAGAAGGTGGAGGAGGAAGAAGAAGGAGAAGGAGGAGAAGGTGAAGGAGAAGGTGAAGGAGAAGGAGTAGGTGGAGGAGAAGAAGAAGGAGAAGGAGAAGGAGAAGGAAAAGGAGGAGCAGGAGAAGGAGAAGGAGAAAGAGAAGGAGAAGGAGAAGGAGAAGGTGGAGGAGAAGAAGAAGGAGAAGGAGAAGGAGGAGCAGGAGAAGGAGGAGAAGGAGAATGAGAAAGAGAAGGAGAAGGAGGAGAAGCAGAAGGTGGAGAAGAAGAAGAAGAAGAAGAAGAAGAAGAAGAAGAAGAAGAAGAAGAAGAAGAAGAAGGAGAAGAAGGAGAAGTGGAAGTAGAAGAAGAAGAAGAAGGAGAAGGTGGTGGAGTAGGGGAAGGAGAAGGTGAAGGAGAAGGAGAAGGAGAAGGAGAAGGTCAAGGAGAAGGAGAAGGGGAAGGAGAAGGAGAAGGAGAAGATGGAGGAGAAGAAGAAGGAGAAGGAGAAAGAGAAGGTGAAGGAGAAGAAGAAGGAGAAGGAGAAGGAGAAGGTGGCGGAGAAGAAGAAGGAGAAGGAGAAGGAGAAGGAAAAGGAGGAGCAGGAGAAGGTGGTGCAGAAGAAGGAGAAGGAGAAAGAGAAGGAGAAGAAGGAGCAGGAGAAGGAGAAGGAGAAGGTGGAGGAGAAGAAGAAGGAGAAGGAGAAAGAGAAGGTGGAGGAGAAGAAGAAGGAGAAGGAGAAGGAGAAGGTGGAGGAGAAGAAGAAGGAGAAGGAAAAGGTGGAGCAGGAGAAGGAGGAGAAGGAGAAGGAGAAAGAGAAGGAGAAGGAGGAGAAGCAGAAGGTGGAGGAAAAGGAGAAGAAGAAGAAGAAGAAGAAGAAAAATAAACTGAAAAGAAAAAGATGAAAAGGAGAAGGCCTAATGATTTATTTGGAAACTACTGTATGGTTTGCGGTAAAGGTGAAGGCATGATTGTCTGTCTCTTAGATGACTTCCTTTGCCGCTTCTAAAAACTATTATTTTCAAAGTAATCTCTTCGGCTACTGGTCTTTACTTGTTCATACATCCAAAAGATTTTTTCTATTTGCTTTAGTAATTGTCAAGCGAGGAGAATGCTCAAGATTAGTTTGAGAATATTGTTGCTGTTTGGAAAAGTAATTTGAAAGTACAAACTTATTGTGGAGTAGTCCCAACTATAAACTAACTTCCATAGTAGAAAAAAAATACTATACTATACAACTATAGTAGTCTTGGTATAGAACACCTTAGGATATGGTATCTAAATTCCGGTAGCTTCATTTGAAGATTTTGTAACGTGAAATAGAAGATGAATGTTCCATGAATCTTCTCATATTTTTATAATCTATTTCTATACAATTCTTTCTTCTTGTATTTAGGATTGATATTCGTATATAATGTTTGATTCTGATCATAGAATTTGATTTCATTCAATTTGATTGAAATTGATTTGAGAGTATGGTTTCTCTTTGGAAAAGTAATTTGAAAGTACAAACTTATTGTGGAGTAGTCTCAACTATAAACTAACTACTATAGTAGAAAAAAAATACTTTACTATACAACTATAGTAGTCTTGGTATAGAACACCTTAGGATATGGTATCTAAATTTCGGTAGCTTCGTTTGAAGTTTTTGTAGCGTGAAATAGAGGATGAATGTTCCATGAATCTTCTCATATTTTTATAATCTATTTCTATATCATTTTCTCTCCTAGTATTTAGGATTGATATTTGTATATAATGTTTGATTCTGATCATTGAATTAATTCATTTAATTTGATTTGACTTTGTACAGATTTTTGTTTTTTATCTCATACATTTCGTTGTAAATTGAGTGTGTAATTGAAGAATGTCAAGTGACACATAACCTAGCTACATTTGGACTGTTGTATAAATTAGAATTGGAACCGTTTTGGGCTTATAAGCCTGTGGTTTTTTTCTGTAAGTTGTGTTATCCTGAATGATTGAATAAATAAATGAATAATGAATAGATTGAGACTGATAGTAGAAATCACATGAGCTATGGTAGTTTGGGGATGATAAAGGATAGTAAGTAAGGACTTTCTAGTAACTCGATTGTAGTTAATAGTCTCCACTATGTTTTCAAGTAAATATTCATCCAGAAGACACTTAGTTCCGGTTTCCGAGCTCGGGATTTAGCTAAGTCCTAGACTTTAAACAGCTGGAGTCAGAAAATAGGCTTTCCAAAACGGGGCGTAGTCGCAGCTTTTATAACAGTAGTCCTAGTTTTTATTTTCTCATTTCTGTAATAATTGAAAACGTTTTTCCTTGACGAAATTGGACATTCTAAATAATTCAAAATAGCTGAAACTTTACACTATTTTCTCTTTGTTTTATTTTGTGTTCAATTTTCTAGTTTTTTGAAATTTAATTCAAACGTGACTATGACAATGACTGCGACTACGCCCCGTTTTGGAGAGCCTATTTTCTGGCTCCAGCTGTTTAAAGTCTAGGACTTAGTTAAATCGCGAGCTTGGAAACCAGCCCTTAATCTTTGATGAAATATGAGGAATGCATTTCACTTATGAAGTGGAGCTTCATCTGTCTCAAGATCTTCATTCATCAGGGTGATGAAGCGGCCTTAGAAGTAGAATGATTGTTTTCCTCACTTCTAATCATAAAGTGAATGTTTCTCAAATATCTATTTGGAAAACCAGTGTCTGAACTACAACAGAGCTATTATAAAGTGTTTTATCATGTTGAACAACATTTTAGTATACTTTTTAGTATTGAATGACAAGAATTTGCTACGAATTTTGCAGTAACATTCGAGTAGCGAGGAATGAGCATATATATTGATTATGAACCTCACATAAATTTTACCAAGCTTCCCCAAAAAAGATCAGTACTTCCTGAAAATGAAACAAAATATTGTGTAAAAAGATCAAAACCTCCCCTCTACAAACTCGACATAGCAATGCTATAAACAGATCAAGGAAGGGTGAAAAGAGAAGTACAAATAAAAGAGGAGCAACAACATGTCCTTGCAACACTCCACTTCTTTTGTCCGACTTCTTACTCTCTATTTTTCTTACTATTCTCCACCATATTGCACATCTTTTATTGCTCTTTATTGCACAATCGACTCTAAATCTTACACGTGGACTACACGTGTTGTTTGTTTGGTATCCTATTTCTTTCTCCTGCATTCTCTCTCATTATCTGTCTCTCTCATCTCTCTCACTACGTCACTAACATCTCTCTCTCCCTCATATTATTGCTTCTGAACCATGAAAAGATTTCCCTTCTCCCTTCTGAATATAAATAAATATCTTGACATATCTGTTACTGCGTCACAAAATCTTATCTTCTCCTAACATCAATCTCTCTCTCTCTTTCTTTTTTCTCTCCCTTTTTTCCTCTCACTCTCTCTTTCTCTCAACTCTCTGTTAATCTGTTAATAATGTTATAATATTTCCAACAGCTCTATTCCATCACAACCCGGTCGTGAGTTGATGGGAAGGATATTATTTTATATCCTTCTAAGAGAATCGACTATTATTTGTTGAAACACCGCCGATTTATTAAGTTACATCACATTATTATATTATCGTTATTCTAATTGCATTCTATATTTATTCTCATTGATTAATTATTTATACTTTGTGAAATTCGTTGAATAACTATCATCATCGTCATTTAATGTAAATTAGTGTATAAGCAAGTAAATATTGGAACATACATAAATAAAGAAATCTAATCTAATCTAATCTAATCCTACGGTTGAATGCTGAAGGGGAGGATATCCTAGATACCCTCTCTAAGAATGTACATGTGAAGGTCCAAACTTCACCGTTTCACGTGAAAATATTACAGTAGTACCTCAACTATTGAAAATTTCATCATTTTTCTTGCTCAATATTATTGCAGAACTCTTTAGTTTAATATGATTCAGCATGTTATTTTACTGCTAGTGGTATTAATTTTTAACGTTAGAACATAATTTGAATTTTGTTTTGTTAAACACAAGAATAAAGGAGCCTGAATCTGAATGTCTTTCTCTCTCTCTTCATCTATCTCTCTCTCTCATATTATTGCTTCCCTCTACGCTAAGACTTCCTTGCTCCCTTCTGAATATAAATATAGATATTGCCAAAGCTTTTAATTCTTCTCCCTTGCTTATTCTTTTAAATGTCGTACGAATGTCCTGTAAACAGAGATAGATAAAGAGCGAGAGAGAGGGAGTAAGAGAGTAAGAAAAATATAGTGTGACAAAGAGAGATTGATCGAGTGAGAGAGTAAGAAAAATATAGTGTGGCTGAGAAAGAGAGAGAGAGAGAGTGAGAGAGAGAGAGAGTGTGTGTGTGAGACATATTTATAAATTTATAGATAGAAAGAGATAGATAGATAGAGATTGAGAGAGAGAGAGATAGAGAGTGAGAGAGTGAGAGAGAGAGAGAGACTAAGAAAGATAGAGTGAGATTAGATTAGATTTCTTTATTTATGTATGTTACAATATTGACTGGCTTATACACTAATTCACATTGAATGACGATAATGCTAGTTATTCAACGAATTTCACAAAGTATTAATGATTAATCAATGAGAATAAATATAGAATGCAATTGGAATAACGATAATATAATAATGTGATGTAACTTCATAAATTGGCGGAGCTTTGGACATATCAATGTCCATTCTTCGGAAAGAATATTAAAAATATCCTCCCCACTAACTCTCTACCAAGAGATAGAGAGAGAGAAAGAGAGATAGTGTGAGAGAGAGGAGTGAGTGAATGAGTGAGTGAGGGAGAGAGAGAGAGTGAATGAGTGTGGGTCAGAGAGTGAGGAGAGAGAGTGAGTGAGAGAGGATTCGTTTAACCACATCTGCAACTCTTCTCCCTATTTTTATTCAAATTTTCGGTGACCTTCCATTTCAGTTGTTATCATTGTCGACTTTGCATTCATCTCACTCTTTCTATTCTCCTATTTATCCTTTTATCTACGATTACGAAAGCTGGAAGGACGCTGGTCATTGAATTGTACTGTAGTAAACATTGCAAGGACCAAAACAAGAGTTGTCCTGTATCTTTGTGTAGACTTGTTTTGTATCGTTTTCGAGTCGCGAATTTGAATAGGATTTTTTTTCAAGGACGAATGATTCGTCTATTATCCGTATTCTAAAAACTGGCTGTTGCTTAATAGTTGTGTACCTGTGTTGTAATTGATAGCATGCAAAAAATCATCAGAAGAATGTGGGGCTCTATATTATACTGAAGTCCACGTTATTGACCGAGCGAAGTGAGGTCTAAGATCCAAGTCGACGGTTTGGCATTTCTCTTAATGTTTATATGTTTTTATGTTGCGCATTTACGGCGAAAAGCGGTAATAGATTTTCATGAAATTTGACAGGTATGTTCCTTTCTTAATTGCGCGTCGACGTATATACAAGGTTTTTGGAAATTTTGCATTTTAAGGATAATATAAAAGGAGAAAGGAGCCTCCTTCATACGCCAATATTAGAATAAAATCAGACTATAGAATTATTCATCATAAATCAGCTGACAAGTGTAGAATTTTGTAAAAAATGCGGACACACAGATGTGTGGAGAAGCCAGTCTATTGCTGTATTTCCATAAGGTCTATAGTTTCAATCAGGTACTTGTGGATGAGAATACTGCGTGAGGTCTACTGTTCACAGAAATACTAGTAATGACAGTATTCGATTAACATTGGTGTTTTGATTTGATTAAATTTTTTTCCTGGAGAGTCTTGAAAGAGTATAGGAAATTGTCAAGAAGGACTTTTATTTATCCAAAAAATAAAAGAATACAAATAAACATATTTACATTACATTCTACATCATCATATCTACATTGTTGTTATCCTTGTCTATCATACCACAGGCCAGATAGAGCTACCCTTTTCCAGCCCCGCAACGTTGCCAGATCAGCTTTTAACAATTTGAAAATATAATCATAGAGTGAATCATAGTTAATTCACTTTAAAGTGTGAGCATTTCTTGCAAATAAGTAGTATCATAGAGAAACAATAGCGTAAGTAGATATCACTTGGTATAGGGAATTTATGTCGCAACTTTTACTGTTATCTCAAGCCGATTGGTGTCGATTATTGTCAATTTTTACTGTTTTGTTGGGGTGAGAGTGTACGAAAGGCTCAATTTGAGAGACTATCAGCGTCACACAGCTGCATGGGAAAAAAATACGTGAACTATCGGCTTGGGATAACAATAAAAGTTGCGGCATAAACGCCCTATGTCATGGGATATCTACTTACGCTATTGTTTCTCTATGGTAGTATCAATTCAATGTAAGTTTTTGGTTGTTTGACTGTTTGTAGAAGGTCTAAACCTCACTAGTCTAGCCAATAAATCTTCAGATACTGTGTGGGTCAGAATCTGGGTTGAATTTGTCTGTTTCCTAGTAGAGGACTCCGGTGGGGCGAAAAATAGAGAAATAATAATTGATTGGTCTAGCTTACAAGGAAGTGAACAAGCTGTGACCGATTTCTTGAAGGGATGAAGGATGAGATAGAGAAGAAGAAGAAGAAGAAAAGTAACAAGAAGAAGAAGAAGAGGATGGGTAGGAAGTAGTAGGATGTGAAAAATGAGTCTGGCGTAGTTTATCGTTGATTGTGAAAAACTGCCATTTTCAGAAGTCTGGCCATGGAATTACAAACCTCTTGGTTGAAGAAAGTAGCCTAAAAGTCTGCTGTCTGTATTTTGTTGTTATTTGAAGAGTCAAAAATCCCTAATCCAAACTTACTAAAAACCATCTCCTGCTTTTAATTCTTCTTTCCCTATCTGCTTCATTTGAATAGTTGTTATTTGAAGAGTCAAAAATCCCTTATCCAAAGTCCTTAATACAAAATTACTAAACATTATCACCAGCTTTTAATTCATCTTTCTCTATCTGGCTTTTTTCGTTTTATATTGTCTTCTCACTCTTGTCGTCTGATCTGTCTGCGAATTCTTCATTGTTTTCTGTCTGGGTCTTCATTGTTATGTTACACTCATTTTATTCCATCTCCCATCTTCAACCCGTTTCATCACCACTTCCCCTTTTAACTATCTTCCTCTTCTATACAAACATCGTCTTTATCTCACTTTTTAGGCCCCCATCTTTATAATCTTCATGGTCTATTCTATTCTTAATTATTATTTACTGAACCAATTTTTTCTGTATTGATGTAATTATCAGTTTTCTTCCTTCTTTTTCCTCATTTAATTTGTGCTTATAATCTTCTCCCTCCTTTTCCTGTTTTTTCTCCATCCAACATCTTCTTCTCTAGCCTGCTGCTTTTTCTTCTCTTCAATCTTGTCTTTTCTTCTCTTCTTCTTCTTCTTCACTTTCTCCTTCTTTTCCTTCTTCTCCACCTCCTCCTCCCTCTTCTTCTTCTCCTCCTCATCCTCCTCCTCCTCCTTATTCTCCTTCTTCACTTTCTGCTCCTCCTTCTTATTTCTGGAACAAGAAAGACTGCTTCTAGTCTAGAATTCTAGGCTCACGAGCAACGAAAATCCAAAAATGATCCGGCGCAGTCAAAGCGCATCATCTAGCGCATCTGGAAAGATTTTCGAAAAATAATAATCATTCCTGGAGGTGACGATAGTGCGGGGCTTCGAGCCCACTCCCACGCCCCACAAGGGGTTGTTTTTTGATAAATGACCCGCTGCCACCCTTCAAAGATTTTGGTCCTTCTTCTGCAAACAGCTTCACCCCAAAAACCCTCCTGGGTTAATTAATACTAGTGGTTGTGACTAAGATCCACCATCAACTGTCAGTGTAGGTTAAATGGAAAGTATTAATGTTATACATAAGGAATACTGTCAGTTTGAAGTGAGTCTCACCATGCCAGCTGTTGCTTTCAAGACAACGGGGGTTGTTATATTTATATCATCTATAGTTATATCATATTCATTTGTAACGGGGGAGGTTATTAGATAAAACCGCTAAAAAATGGTCCAATATTTTTTATGTTTTGGGGTGTTTGAGGTCTCGCCTCTGTGGCGGTTGAGATTATCTAGTGGTTAACGCCCCAAAGATACTGGAGAATGAAGCTGGAAACGATTTCTACTGATAAGCAGTGATTAAGTTTGGAAATTTATGTTGAGACTTGACAGAGCTTGCCTCGTTTGAAGATTATCTTGCTCCAATCTATGGATGTAAATTATTGACCGAGCGAAGTGAGGTCTAAGATTCAAGTCGACGGTTTGGCATTTCTCTGAATGTTTAAATGTTTAAATGTTTATATATTGCGCATTTACGGCGAAACGCGAGAACAAAATTTCATGAAATTTGACGGGTATGTTCCTTTTTTAATTGCGCGTCGACGTATATACAAGGTTTTTGGAAATTTTGCATTTCAAGGATAATATAAAAGGAAAAAGGAGCCTCCTTCATAAGCCAGTATTAGAGTAAAAATCAGACTATAGAATTATTCATCATAAATCAGCTGACAAGTGACATGTGTGGAGAAGCCAGTCTATTGCTGTATTTCCATAAGGTCTATAGTTTCAATCAGGTACTTGTGGATGAGAATACTGCGTGAGGTCTACTGTTCACAGAACTACTAGTTAGTTGAACAAGATAGGAATATAGTTGCTGATCACCAGTTTCAAGTAATTACAAGTTATCAGTTTGAAAAAGATAAAATAAGAGTGTTTTTTCAACCATACTTAACAATATTTCAGTACAATAAACAATCTGCCTGATTTTATCAGAATCTGATTAAACAGACTAGATGTTATCTTTTCATTCAGTTTGGATAACCTGCTAACTACTACAATATCATCTTCACAAATACTCATAAAGTTATCAGAATCTTTTTGAACTAAACTGAATTTATAACTTATTCAGAAAGAGCATTACTAACATAACCAAATAGGTGTAAAAATGAGATATCAATTCAATTTCATTTGTATTCAGGAATCAGAAATTTCCGAGAGAAACAATATTGCTTTGTTGCTAATGCTTATCACAATACAAGAGCTACTTATATACTAGACTAGTAGTTCTGTGAACAGTAGAACTCGCGCTCAGTAAGTTACATTGACCTGTTGTTATGTTTTTTCAAAGATTAATAAAACATTCTAAATAAACATAGAGCTTTCTGTCCTATGTGAGTGTGAGTGTGAGCGCTGTTATCAAGTCTGGCTGCAACTGTCTACAACGTTGATGGAGAGATATATTTTCAAGATGTTCGATGTTTTTGAACGGGTAGTATTATAGTCAACTGTCTACTAACGTTGAAGGAAAGATATATTTTCAAGATGTTCGATGTTTTTGAACGGGTAGTATTATAGTCCACTAGACAGCTGATTTACGATGAATAATTCTATAGTCTGATTAATTACTCTGATATTGGCGTATGAAGGAGGCTCCTTTTTCCTCTTATATCAACCTTGAAATGCAAAATTTCTAAAAACCTTGTATATACGTCGACTCGCAATTCAAAAAGGAACATAACTGGTAAATCTCATGAAAATCTATTACCGCGTTTCGCCGTAAATGCGCAACATATAAACATTTAAACATTTAAACATTTAAACATTTAAACATTAACATTTAAACATTTAAACATTTAAACATTTAAACATTTAAACATTTAAACATTTAAACATTTGAACATTTAAACATTTAAACATTCAAACATTTAAACATTTAAACATTTGAACATTTGAACATTTAAACATTTAAACATTTAAACATTTAAACATTGAACATTTAAACATTTAAACATTTAAACATTTAAACATTTAAACATTTAAACATTTAAACATTTAAACATTTAAACATTTAAACATTTAACATTTAAACATTTAAACATTTAAACATTTAAACATTTAAACATTTAAACATTTAAACATTTAAAATTTAAACATTTAAACATTTAAACATTTAAACATTTAAACATTTAAACATTTAAACATTTAAACATTTAACATTAAACATTTAAACATTTAAACATTTAAACATTTAAACATTTAAACATTCAAACATTTAAACATTTAAACATTTAACATTTAAACATTCAAACATTTAAACATTTAAACATTTAAACTTTAAACATTCGAACATTTAAACATTTAAACATTGAACATTTGAACATTTAAACATTTAAACATTTAAACATTTAAACATTTAAACATTTAAACATTTGAACATTTGAACATTTAAACATTTAAACATTTAAACATTTGAACATTTAAACATTTAAACATTTAAACATTTAAACATTTAAACATTTAAACATTAAACATTTAAACATTAAACATTTAAACATTTAAACATTTAAACATTTAAACATTTAAACATTTAAACATTTAAACATTTAAACATTTAAACATTTAAACATTTAAACATTTAAACATTTAAACATTTAAACATTTAAACATTTAAACATTTAAACATTTAAACATTATACATCAAACATTAAGAGAAATGCCAAACCGGCGACTTGAATCTTAGACCTCACTTCGCTTGGTCAATTACTCTACATTACACTGTATTACATCAAACGAGTATCACAGTACTGTATGAAGTACTGTATATTAATTTGATTCAAACAAGTAAGAATCTTTAAAATTATTAAAACAACAGTCACAACCTAATATTGGGCTGGAATATTGTTTTTATATCATCACTATGATGCAATTCAATAAATACAGACTAGATTCTCAATGCATACCGCAGTGCAAATTGGAGTTATCTCAATGTTTTTAAACGAACTCTAATTTCCAGTCAACTTTAATACACTTTTACAATATGAGAACGTTGTTTAAATGTGAATAGATTAGCACGATCTCAATAGTGTAAAGTTTACTATCCCAGCAGTCATTATAATTGATGACAGGTCACAATTGCGAGGTCATAAACGGTAATGTGACCCAAATCAAAATCCTGTCATTATTTTTGGTGTCACTTGTATCATCACTTATCCTCCTTACAGGTGTCAAACAATTGCCACGCCTCTCCAAAATGCTCATCAAACATGTTCGAGAAACATGTTTTCACATCGTTAGCACGTCTTCAAACATGTTTTTGGTTTATAAGCGACTGAGAAATTGAATCGAGTATAAACTTTCAAGTGGGTGAAGTTAGTTAGGGTGGATAAAACTTGTCACTACCAGGAATTTGACAACTATGAAATTGATTTTTAACATCCCCTTAGCTGCAATCACAAAATTAGGAAGGAGAAGGAGGAGAAGGAAGAAAGTGAAGAAGGAAAAGAAGATTGGAGATCATTAGAAGAAAATGTTGGAAGGAAGAGGAAAGAAGATTTTCGCCACACTGCACAGAAAGCAGTTGTTTTCCAGTTCGTACGTAGATCTGAAAGACATTGTTTGCAGACGACTCTCGTCTGACGTCAGAACAGGTTTGTACCCTTTCCAGCCGCTAACATGGAACTAAGAAAGGTGATCAAAAAACTTTTCATTAGACTATTTGTGTTCAATATTCAATAATTAAAACATTTATAATAATATCATATTATTGTCATTTGAAAGAATTAAAAAGTATAAACTCAACCTCCCACATAATTGAACATAATCTTTGAGGTTATTTAGACAAATCAGAATAAAAAATAAAAATACTTGGACAATTTCCTGATATTCAGATTACCTCAGATTTGCTAGAGCTATGACCTTCCACTTTTGCTTTCGGAAGTGCTTAATGAACTATTATTCTCATATATTGTTTATTTTTGTGTGTGGCGAAAAATAGCGTTCGCACCACGGGCAAAAATGTTTTTCCGGCTCTAAATCTTTACTAGTCCTCGGCCTACGGCCTCGGACTTGAAACCCGATTTCGAGCCGGAAAAGTCTCATTTTCGGCCCTAGGTGTGAAATATACTATTTAACATCCCCTCAGCTAAAGTCACAGAATAAAACAGAATAAGGAAGTAGAAGGAGGATGAGAAAGAAAGTGAAGAAGGAAAAGAAGAATGAAGATCATTAGAAGAAAATGTTGAAAGAAAGAGGAAAGAAGATTTTCCACCCCGAGAAGACTATACAAATGAACAAAAGTGTAAGGAAACAGAGGTGTTGAACGAAAACTAAAAGGGGAAGAATGAGAAAAATAGAGAAAATTAGAAGGAAGAGGAAGAGGAGAAGGAAAATAAAGGAATGAGAGGAAATATAAATGATAAAAAGGAGAAGGAAGAACTTGAGTTAGGTGAAAAGGATAGAGAACAAAATTAGGAAGAAGTAGGAGGAGGAGAAAAAAGAAGAAGAAAAAAATGAAGTTCATTGGAAAAAAATGTTGAATGGAAAAGAGAAGCAGATTTTCCATCTCAAAAATACTACACAAATGGACAGAAGTGTGAGAAATCAGAGGTGTAGAACGTAAACTGAAAGGAGAAGAATGAGAAAAATAGTAGAAAGAGGAGAAGGAAAATAGAGGACCAATTGGTAGTGTGCACAAGCACATAGACTGGAGAAGTTGACAAGAAAAAGGGAAACAGTATCGATAAATAGATGTGAGAAGATAGAGGAAAGATTAAAAATGTGAAATTAGAATGTGGAATAAAAGAGATAAGTCATGTAATAAAGTGATCAAGAGTAGATTATAAAAATGTACAACTAGGGCAGTGATTGTGCATTGTAAATTAAAGTTAAGAAAATGGTAAACGTTTCAAGAAAGATGAGATGAGAATGTGAAGAGGGAGCGTGGAAATAGAACGAAGAAAGCATGATGTGTGAAAACAAAAGTATGAGAAGATGGTGGAGAAGAAACAGGTAGCAATGGAGTCAGATGGTAATTATGCGAAGTAGAATTACAGGAATGAGGAAAAATAGGAATAACAAAACAAGGAGAACGAAAAAAGTGAAAAGGAAAGATGAAACGAAAAAAGAAAATGGGAGGTGGAAAATTCAAATAAAAAAAAGGGGAATAAGCAGAGAGAGCGTGAGAGGAAAATAAGGTTGAGAAAAATGGGATAACAAGAAGGGAGAGGATGAGGAGAATGAGAATTGATTGATTGATTGATTGAGTACTTTATTCATGTAGATTACAATATATACTGGCTTATACACTTATATACAATAGCTTACAATACAGCAAAATTATAGATGAATTTACATAATATAGACTAAGAAAATAATTATTGAACTGTATATGATATGAAAAAGCAGTTTGTAATATAATAACTATAGATAATAATTATATTGTTATGCATCTACATAAATTGGCGGAGCTTTGGACATATCAATGTCCATTCTTCGGAAAGAATATTAAAAATATCCTCCCCACTAACTCTCTACCAAATGGGAGAGGAAGGAGAACGAGAGGAAAAATTAAAGAGAAGAGCCAGGTGTTTTGCGTGACAAAAATGTGACATTGATGGAAGAGTGCGATGATATAATAGAGCAGGGTGGGTTTGCAATGATGAACCTTTTGATTGATTATGAGAATAAACCACCCTCAAACTGAAGGCAGGTTGAGAATATTTGAATATCGGTTGAAATGTGACAGCTTGTAGGTGCTAGCTATGGACCCTTCAAAGTTCAAAGGATTCTTCTTCATCTTTCTGGGGGCTCTTGGACCCTTGTGAGCCCTTAAAATGATTCTTTTTCCTCTTCTTCTTTGGACCCTGGTGAGCCCTTTAAAGGTTGGGAAAGGTCAAGGGTCTAACTCGTCATCTTAGCTATTAATAATTGTCACTCCTGTCTAGAAGGGAGACTGGTAAGGTTTTGTTTTGTGTGAGAAGGTTCTGAAGTGATAGGGATAGAGTACGATGATCACTAGGAATGAGAAGGAGTGGGAGAAGACGAAAAAGAACGGAGAAAGATGCTTGAGAAAAAGAAGAAGGATAAGAAGAGGTGATGGAGAGCAGCATTGATAAAGGGACAGAAGAATATAAGGATTTTGTGAAAAAACATTTGGAGGAGAATCGCGTAGATTTCAAACTTCATAACCTTTATTTGGACAATTTAGTTTTGGACTGTTTCTTTGTCCCAAAGTTGATTGTAAATGATAAATAAATAAATAAGAAGACGTGGAAGAGAATGAGCAGTAGATTTTGGAAGATCATGAGGAAAAAATAGAAGAGAATGAGTAGAGAATCAAAAAGATATGAGATTACTTCCCTCATCTAGATTAAAAGCTCCACGCTCACTTTTTGAGTTACTTTCAGTTATTAATTACTTATAATTTCAAAAATCTGGTGTGGCGCACTCACACAACTTTCCTTGCCGTTAAGAAAATCGATCACCTGACGCTAGTGTTCACGCGCAACTCAAGTCTACTTATAAACAAAGATCTGAGCCAGCTGGTGACAGGACAATAACGCTGGAGACATACGAGTTCTGCTATCTCTTCATAGTGAATCATTTAATAGAATCAACAGTTGCCAATCACATTTTCACGAATTTCGAGCTAATTTTCAATTTTAAATGTTACTGAACATTAATTGTAGAGATTTTCATGCTCAAACTTTTCCACTCGAAATGTTTTGTTTAAATTGCATCTGAAGCCTGATAATTGGGAATCTAAAATCAATCTTTGCATAGTTGGGGCGGAGCTCCTGAAATTTTTACAGATATGGAACTTGTGACAGTTGATAGAGCTTATCAATAACTATTTTAGGTATGAATTTAATCAAAATCGTTGAAGCCGTTTCCGAGAAAATCGTGAAAAACCATTTTTTTGACAACATTTTCTCCATTTTAGCCGCCATCTTGGATTGCATTTGATCGAAATTGTTTGTGTCGGATCCTTATATTGTAGGGACCTTAAGTTCCAAATTTCAAGTCATTCCGTTGAATGGGAGATGAGATATCGTGTACACAGACGCACATACACTCATACACACACACACACACACACACCACACACACACCACACACACACACACACACACACACACACCACACACCACACACACACACACACACACACACACACACACACACACACCACACACAACACACAACACACACACACACACCACACACACACACCACACCACACACACACCACACACACACCACACACACACACACACACACCACACACCACACACACACACAACACCACACACACACCACACACACACACACACACACACACACACACACACACACACACACACATACAGACCAATATCCAAAAACCACTTTTTTGGACTCAGGGGGCCTTGAAACTTATAGAAATTTAGAAATTGGGGTACCTTAATTTTTTCGGAAAGCAATACTTTCCTTACCTATGGTAATAGGGCAAGGAAAGTAATAAGAAGACGTGGAAGAGAATGAGGAGATTTTGGAAGATCATGAATGAGTAGAGAATCAAGAAGAGATGAGATTACTTCGTTCATCTAGATTGAAAGCTCATCGCTCACTTTTTGAGTTCTTTTTAGTTATTAATTATTTAATGTATGATTTTAAAAACCACAAGTAATATAGAGAATTCACAAACTACGAGTTAATTCAACTATATGGAGCAATTTTAATGTTATAGACTATAAATTACATGCAATTATCCATAGGAAGCAGTGTACTTTGGAAATGTGTTTCAAATACGGTTCTAGAAGTATAATAATATATTGTGTTATATCTACAAATTGAATCTGTGGAGTTTAATCAGATTTATGTTCATTTTTGAAAAAACTTGAATTCAACTTAAGAATATATTGTTCAAACCAACCCTCTACCAAAAAGGAAGAGAAAACAATCAGATTGACAAGTATGTATGAGCATAAGGAAGAATGAGAGGAGAATATGAAGAGAAGGAAGAGTATAACGCAGGGGAAAAAGTGACAGACAAGGGTGTCAACATTAGACACGTCCTCTTGACGTATGAAAAAGTATCAAACCAGATCCACACGCCACCCCATACATCTCACATTCACATCATTTATAATCACACCTGTTAACCGATCCTCTGACGTGGGATGAATCCTTAAACGTGGGTTAAATCCTTAACGTGGGTCAAATCATGGGTCATCACTGGGATTATAGGCTTTCCCTTCACCCTTTAGAGTAACCTTTCAACCCTTAACGTATCTTGGAAGGTGTGTACTGTGACTAAAGGATCTTCTGTGTAAACATGGATTTCAAGTGCTGCAACTGATTTTAAAGGATTGTGGGATGTTGTATAAATATGAATCTCGAGTAGTGTAACTGATTTTCGAGGGATGTGGGTTCTTGTAGAAAAATGAATTTCAAGAATACTGTGACTAATTCTTGAGAGGTGCTGTGTAACCTGGAACTCTGAGAATTAATGAGAAATTCCAGGGTACTGTATCTGATTTTTCAGGAATGCTCTATAAACTTTAATCTGAAGCACTATTGACAATTTTAGGGTATTTATGATGGGGTGAATACAAAGTAATAGTCAATGCTTTCAGAATAAGGTAAAAAATCAGTAAGGCTGTGCAAAGGCTAAAAATAAACTTTTTACTCGTGATATTTTTCAAAATTTTTTATTTGTATATCATCAAGCTATCAACATGAAAAAGTTTTCTCAGGAAAACATTTTTTTTGTGATCATTACTTTTTGAGATATGAGCGCATTAAGTTTAAATTTTTGGGACAGAACATTTCAAATTCAGTAAGAGATTTGGAGGATGGATTCGTCATGGTATTGTTGATCTAGTCAAACAAAAATTGTCTGAAAATATCAATTTTTAAGATAGTTATTCAATTCACTAAAAATAACCAAAAATAATTTTTAGTTCGAGATAGTTATTCAATTTACTAAAAATAACTTTTAGTTATTTTTGGTTAATTGAATAACTTTTCCAAAAATTGGTATTTTCAGAAAATTTTCATTCTACTTGATCAACAATACCATGAAGAATCCATCCTCTAAATCTCATGGATTTATATCGTACCGAATTTGAAATGTTCTGTACCAAAAATTCAAACTTCAGTCCCTCATATCTCAAAAAGTAATGATCGGAAAAAGATTGTTTTCCTGAGAAAACTTTTTCATTTTGATAGCTTGATGATACACAAATCGAAAAACTTGGAAAAATATCACCAGTAGAAAGTTTATTTTTAGCCTTTGCACAGCCTCTTATGACAGCCACCGGTAACTATTAGTAAACTTGAAGGAAAATTGAAAATTTTTCGCAACATTGACTAGAACTAGTCATGTGAACTATAACTATAACTAGAACCAGAGAAAACTTATACGTTTTAAAATTGGTTTATTCTATGCTAGAACTATTAAATTTATTGAGTTACAGATACGAGTTGTTCCCAAATTATGAACACACTGTCACGTTATTCTTTATATAAAAATAACGATTAGCCTCCTGCTTGGCATCAGTCGGTAAAGCATGAGATTTAATACAATTAGGTCGTGGTTTTCTAATAGTATTCAGTCTTAAAAAATCTTGATAGGCCTAGATATGGGCTTCTCCTATAACTCTTGTAATTCATTAAACAATAAATATATATATATATGATACTTATATTATAGAGTTTGAGGAATAAAAAATAAATTGCACACCATGAAAATTTCACACATATATTACACAAATAATGCAAAGATCAGTCGAGGCAAAAAATATATATAGAGCGATAAAAAATATAATATAAAAATAGAACAATATTTGAACTCAATAAAAAATATCACAGGCTAAACTTTATATTCTAGATTTGTGGCACGAATCATTACCATGTGCCTTTATCTTGAAATCATATGCATTCTTTGGCATGTAGCTGTGACATGTACTTGCTAATACTTGTCTGCTTGGATAATTCAATCAAAAATATGTGCTCTAAGATCAGCTTGATAAATTAGCCACTAATAATCCAAATATATATATATATTAAAATCTCTAGTACTTAGTAGATTTCTTTGTATCGAATATATATTTTTATCTCAGGGTGCAAGATTCGGCACCTGACGGAAATAGGTAGAGCCATTCATCTAGTGAATTAGAACTATGATAAATTATCGCAAATTGTATTGCAAAAAATTAAATATTGTATGCATACGTTTGATAGCCTAGATTTCGTACTTCTTTGATTAAATAGAAATTTCTAAAAATATTGATCTATATATATTCCTTTCAATTAAATACCTTTAATACTAATTTTTACTTGCGCAAGTATTACTCTTATTAATTTCTCATTTATAATAATAACCCTTTCGGCGAGCTAGCTTTGATCATCAGATTAATTCGAAGCACTAGGGCGCCCATCACTAAATTCAAATTTTAATCACTCACGTGTCGAAAATCTTCTTGTAAGCCGCCGATGTCGATCCAACTCCATGTGGTCCGGGAATATGGTAGCCGAATCGTCTCCTCCAAGGGGTTATAAATTTAATTAAAATGAAAAATGACTTCTGCTTCACAATAGCATCACGAAGTCTTTTAAGAAATTTAATAATTTACTTTAACTTTAATTTTTACAAAATTATTAATAAGGTACTTCGCTCTAAAATATTTGGGGTCCTCTTATGGTGGCATCTGGCTGGCGAGTGCTGGTTCTTCCTTCTCAAGTTTTACAGATCCTCTTTCCGACTTTCAAATTAGCATAAAATTTAAATATCTCAATCCTCCGCCATTAATTCAAATAGATCTTACAAAAAATGCCAAAATATTGCTTAGATTATATGATTAATAATTTCTTTGCATTCGAGCCATATCGATAACATAGATTACACAAATTTTTACACAAAATCTAGTACATTTATATAAATATATAAATATTTTTGAATTGGCCTACAGTTGCCGCCTATTAACTGCCGTTTTACTATTGGTGCATGCAAATTTTATTCGGTATTCATGCGCCTGGTAACTCTTATTTCCTGAATACATTAAATTATTTTTATTTGGTTTTTTATTTATGCTCTTTGCATGCTAGTTAATATTCTATATATTAATATTAATTCCATGCTACCTAATAATTAGCCACGTGGACGGGTGTTTTTTCACATTGCACACCATCCGAATGCAATAAAGCTCTGCCAAGGGGTTTTGGTCAGATTCTACGTTCTTCGGTTTGATCGATCTCTAGGTCACCGATCCGTGAATACATCTACATAACCTCAATCTTCAAATATTTTATATAATAATCTATTTATGAGCAATAAACTTCCTTCAAATCCTTTTTAGGTTCTTGTACCATTTAGCCAGAACAAGCTGATGCTATCTAATCTTGGTTATTATCTGCTTGGCGATATTAGCCAATTACTTTATTTTTAGACCTATTACTATTTCTGTTAGGGCTTTTTATCTACCCAGATTTAATATGTTACACGCGCCCCTGGGTTTGAATTCAAAATATTTGAGAATCACAATGTTTTTAATGAAAACCCACCCTTCAATACATCGATATACACTATACTTTATTTATAAATTATACTCTCATACTTCTATCACAGATCGCAGACATATTTGCTGCATCTCCTTTATACCTTTATCAAATACAATAACAAATTCTCCTCCTCAACACACATAAAATATCATAAATATAAACTTCTAAACGTACTCCTCCTGACACCATTTACAACACAGTAATTTTTGAATTCGCCGCTTGCAGGGCTGCCAACTTAACTACACACATTTCATAATTCTCATAAATGATTCCTTTTAGACAATAATTTCGATTCATAAACTTCTGGGCTTATATCTTATAGTATTTCTTAGGTCTTAATATAAATAATTTTCTATACATCAGGTACAATACTTTCTTTGCTAATGGCTCTTTGGTTTTGGTAACTGGTATTCACTTTAAGTCTTTTCAGGTAACAAACGTGGCATAATTAAAAGTAATAAATATAAAAACATATAAATAAATATATCGACATTAATAAATATAATAAATAACAATAATAAATAACTCTTGGGTACAGTACTTCTTTTTATAAACATATGTTCAACAGATATTACATTCATTTGATTTGGGTGGCTTTGGTCAGCTGTTCGCTGTTCTACAATTCATAGTGTTACATGTTACATCAGAATTTGCTATCGACTTTCATAACTAACCTAACTGCTCAATTTTTTCTCTTAAAAAGGTAATTAACAAATTTTAATTTTATTATCCCCGCTTGTGTCCTTTTTTATCTGATGTATATAATTTAATTACATATTTAAAAATTGTTCTTTTCCTTATTGCAGGCTTCTAACGGCTGGAAGGAATTAAAACATTGGATTATTGCCACGAGGTCCTATACCAATATTAAATTTATTAAGGAAGGTCAGTAATCGGTTTGATAATAATGTTTTCCTTGATTTTCTTATCATATTTATTTCAAATTCGATAATATTGCCTGTAAAATTTCGTGGCTTTCTCATATATTTTGGTTTTCTGCTTGTAGCTATACTGTAGGCTGGTTGGGTTATCTGCTGTCCATTTGTTGATTGTTGAGGCTGTCCTATTGATAATTTTTTCATCATAAATTTAAAGCCCTTGTATCTTGTATACTTTTTTACATAATTCCTTGATTCATTAATGGTAGTTCCTTTTAATTGATCCAAAACCTTCCATTTATTTTCTTTCAATACTATCCACATAGTTTCTTTATAAACAACCTTAATCATATCAGGAAAACAGTTTCGTAAAGCAAGATTTTTCATAGGCCATAAACTTCTTCAATAATATTATCCTCTTATTTTCATCTAATGTTCTTGATCTCAGTTCTTTATAAATTAGTAGGCTCACAACAATAAACATTTTTATAATATTAACTTTCCACTCATCAATACTAGATTCTTTTAATAATAACAATATAATATTTTCCATCATATCTACAACACAGTCTTTTATTAATATCACAGCCATTATTACAAACATTAAACACAATATCCAAACATTTATCATCTTTTCAATAGCATAATATCCAGGTACTTTCACTTTCTTAATATTATTTTTTAATTCTTCCAATCTTCTCAAACACCGTTCATCCTTCATCAATCTCAATAAGTAGTCCATTTCGTTGTTGCCCATGCATGAATCCATAGTATTCCTATCAGTTCCATTCTTATTCCAACATGAATCCATAATAGTTTCGTAAGCAGCTCCGGTTTTGTTCCAATTATTTGATCCGTTTTTTCGGTCACATCGTCGATCATCTTCCTTGAAACGAATGTGCCGCGGATGCATGACGTCGGCGATCTCTTCCTGTCCTCCTTGGTGCCGGTCCGGAATCCTCCTTGGCCTCTTGAAGCGTGCATGCGGCCTCCATCGGCGCGCGCGGTTCCTCCTTCGTCGCTTCTTCCGCCTCCGGGCCTTACGGTGCATGCTCTTCTCCCGAATGTCGTCCTCCTCGTCCTGATGTCGGCCGTCCGGTGTCCTCGGGCGCTTCCGTCTCCGGGCCTTGCGGTGCTGGTTCCTTCGGTCGTGTATGCTGTCCTCTCGGTCCGGGTCCTTGGTCTGCTTCAATGGGGTACAATGATATGGGTGCATAGATTCTGTGCGCGGGTGCTTGGTGGCGGTCTCCTCCTGGTAACTGTTTATTTTTGGCAGTAATGGAATTTCGTCATTATTGTAATGGATTGGTTCTTGTTGTAGGGTGGTGGTCGGTAGTGATTCTTCGGCGGCGAGTTGCTCTTCGGCGGGGAACAGGATACTTAGTAGGGATTGATGCTTACAGCTGGTTTTTGGTGGTGGTTTATCTTGTATTAACATCTGTTTTTCTAATATTTTCGGTTCTTCTAATAATGTTTTTGGTAAATTACTTCTGAATGTGGTGTATGACGTTGAAATATCTTGATTTTCTTGGTTTGTTTCATTTGAGCTTGTGCTTGTTATATCGGGGGTATCATATAGTCCTGGTTTATTAGCTGTAGTTTTCTGTATATCTGATGGCGGGTCGTTGGGTGTTGGGTTCCGGGTTTTTTGTTGATTCAAACCTATTGCATGTGCTAGTGTATAGTTTGTACTTACTTGTTGAGGTGGTGGTTTATAATTTCTGTTGTAACTGTTTTGTGTGTGATTATTATGCGAGTTTAATCGATCACGGCCATCATAGTGATTCCTACGATTGCTCTGCTGGGCATAGTGGTTGGTTGTACGATTTTGAAATTTTTCATTATTCCAATTACCATTTTGCCTGTGCTCATAGCGGCGTTCAAATTGGGGAGCAGATCGGTAGCGATCATATGATACCGGTTCATATTTTGGCTGTTATGCGGATTAAATTTTGAATTATGCTGATTTGATGCGTATCTCTGGTCTGAGCGGTGGGTTGATATTGCCATTGCAGACTGTATGCCATATAAATGATTAATCAGCTGCTTACAATCAGTAATGGGTTGTGTGGCGAGTGCCATTCTAACTTGATACGGTAGCTTCTTTAAAATAATGCTTGCTAACGCCGATTCATTAATGGGCTCGCTCAGTTGAGAATTTTTAAACTGTATGGCAGTGACGAAAGTGGTACATGCACCGTCTAAGTTAGGGTTGAAATCGCATGATATGATGTCCGCTAGCACGTCCAACTGTTTACTTCTGCTCCAATACTGTTCCAGGAAGACAGCGACAAACTCATCCAATGATGTAAATTCATGGGCTCTACTCCGAAAAAACATCAGGGGTTCGCCAATCAATAAATTAGTCAAACGGAGACGCCAAAAATTCCAAGAGGTAGGTGCAAGAGTTTGTACTAATTTTATCTGATCAATGAATGGTTGAGGTTGCAAATGGCGATCAGTGTTATCAAATTTCCTAGTCCTTGTAATATACTATGTACGTTGAGGTTATCTGTTTGAATTCCTTGAGGTTGTTGTTGAATATGATTTTCCAATGCTATTATTTTTTCCTGTGTTATCTGCCATTGACTATTATGTGTAATTTTATTTGCGTTTATTTCTTGATTTAATTGAGTCAGAGTGGATTTCTGAATTAGTAGAGTTCCATTTAAAGCTTTACAGGTTTCAGTGTTTTGATTGATGCTACCTTGCAGTTGGTTCATTTTTGTGGACATATTAATCTGTTTGTTTTGTATTTCTTTAATATTGTTAATATTTTTGTCAACTGTAGTTGTTAAGCTTTGATTGGCAACGGTAATTTGTTTGTGGATTTCTTGGTGGCAATCGGCCTTAATGTTATTTGTTATATCCTGAATAGGTGTAGTGATTTGTGTATTTAAGTTGTCTATCCTTTCATTGAGTTCACATGTAACCGTATCTAACCTTTCCGATAATCCTGCCGTAACTTTATCCTGACTTTCTTTTTGTAGGGTTATCATTGCTTTTAACTCTTCCCTATGACTCTCTACTTTAGTTTCAATATTATCCAACCGTTGTTCTACTGATTTTATAGCGCCTGTGGTCTCTTTCATACCCTGTTCCACTGTCTGTTTATTTTCCTCTTTTACTGTAGCAATCTCCTTTTTAATCTCCTGCATCATACTATCCATTGTTTTTTGTAACATAATGTTGAAAGTGCTACTCGTTTGTTCCATTATTACCTTTTGAAGCGGATCTAATTCTGTGATTGAAAATATACTTTGTTTGCTCAGGTGTGACTCGGCCTCCGGCGATGCGGGTTCTGCAGGCTGCTCCTCGCCCCCTTCAAAGTTGATCTCTACTATCCGTTGATTCAATGGTGTGTCAGCGGCGTCGATTCGAGTGGAGGATAGAGGTTGCAGACCTGGTGGATCGAAGACTATCGACCCGACGCTTCCTGGTTCCCTTTCTCGTGGCGTATTGGCATCTACCGTGGTGGGGTTTGATGTGCTCGGAGTCGACAAAGTGGGATCTGTGCAACCGCCGTACATATATGAAACTTCAGAGTTTGCGGGAGTGTGATTCATTATGTCAAATATGATAAATGCTAATTAAACAGTGATAAGAATGATAAGCGAAAATGCTTAAAAAAGAGACACAACCGGGACTTACAGTGAACAGTGATGTGTAAAGTGTTTGGATACTCTTACAACAAGGTATTTATACTTAAGTTTTTTACAATGTTCTAGCGCCCCCAATGTTTTGTTGATTTATTCTTGGTTAGTTTACAGGCTGCGACTTATTTTCCAACCGGCTTAAACACCTAATATATTTTTGACTAGAAAGTAATAGCAGTTTAGGCTTATAAAATATAATCTCTCTCTATAAACATGTAATTTTTCACAGTACTAATAATATAAAATTTTCTTTAAAACATATAATTTCTCTCTACTTAAAGCTCTTGTTTCCCCAAAAAGTAATACAAATTTTCCTTCGCCAGTTTTCCTCACAACTCGTATAAGTTATCTATAATTTTCAATATGGTTATTGACCTAATTTCAAATAATTATTCGATGAGCTTGGCTCTCATCATCAGTCCCACGTTGGTACGACATGTCTTTCTGTCACGTTATTCTTTATATAAAAATAACGATTAGCCTCCTGCTTGGCATCAGTCGGTAAAGCATGAGATTTAATACAATTAGGTCGTGGTTTTCTAATAGTATTCAGTCTTAAAAAATCTTGATAGGCCTAGATATGGGCTTCTCCTATAACTCTTGTAATTCATTAAACAATAAATATATATATATATGATACTTATATTATAGAGTTTGAGGAATAAAAAATAAATTGCACACCATGAAAATTTCACACATATATTACACAAATAATGCAAAGATCAGTCGAGGCAAAAAATATATATAGAGCGATAAAAAATATAATATAAAAATAGAACAATATTTGAACTCAATAAAAATATCACAGGCTAAACTTTATATTCTAGATTTGTGGCACGAATCATTACCATGTGCCTTTATCTTGAAATCATATGCATTCTTGGCATGTAGCTGTGACATGTACTTGCTAATACTTGTCTGCTTGGATAATTCAATCAAAAATATGTGCTCTAAGATCAGCTTGATAAATTAGCCACTAATAATCCAAATATATATATATATTAAAATCTCTAGTACTTAGTAGATTTCTTTGTATCGAATATATATTTTTATCTCAGGGTGCAAGATTCGGCACCTGACGGAATAGGTAGAGCCATTCATCTAGTGAATTAGAACTATGATAAATTATCGCAAATTGTATTGCAAAAAATTAAATATTGTATGCATACGTTTGATAGCCTAGATTTCGTACTTCTTTGATTAAATAGAAATTTCTAAAAATATTGATCTATATATATTCCTTTCAATTAAATACCTTTAATACTAATTTTTTACTTGCGCAAGTATTACTCTTATTAATTTCTCAATTTATAATAATAACCCTTTCGGCGAGCTAGCTTTGATCATCAGATTAATTCGAAGCACTAGGGCGCCCATCACTAAATTCAAATTTTAATCACTCACGTGTCGAAAATCTTCTTGTAAGCCGCCGATGTCGATCCAACTCCATGTGGTCCGGGAATATGGTAGCCGGAATCGTCTCCTCCAAGGGGTTATAAATTTAATTAAAATGAAAAATGACTTCTGCTTCACAATAGCATCACGAAGTCTTTTAAGAAATTTAATAATTTACTTTAACTTTAATTTTTACAAAATTATTAATAAGGTACTTCGCTCTAAAATATTTGGGGTCCTCTTATGGTGGCATCTGGCTGGCGAGTGCTGGTTCTTCCTTCTCAAGTTTTACAGATCCTCTTTCCGACTTTCAAATTAGCATAAAATTTAAATATCTCAATCCTCCGCCATTAAATTCAAATAGATCTTACAAAAAATGCCAAAATATTGCTTAGATTATATGATAATAATTTCTTTGCATTCGAGCCATATCGATAACATAGATTACACAATTTTTACACAAAATCTAGTACATTATATAAATATATATAAATATTTTTGAATTGGCCTACAGTTGCCGCCTATTAACTGCCGTTTTACTATTGGTGCATGCAAATTTTATTCGGTATTCATGCGCCTGGTAACTCTTATTTCCTGAATACATTAAATTATTTTTATTTGGTTTTTTATTTATGCTCTTTGCATGCTAGTTAATATTCTATATATTAATATTAATTCCATGCTACCTAATAATTAGCCACGTGGACGGGTGTTTTTTCACATTGCACACCATCCGAATGCAATAAAGCTCTGCCAAGGGGTTTTTTGGTCAGATTCTACGTTCTTCGGTTTGATCGATCTCTAGGTCACCGATCCGTGAATACATCTACATAACCTCAATCTTCAAATATTTTATATAATAATCTATTTATGAGCAATAAACTTCCTTCAAATCCTTTTTAGGTTCTTGTACCATTTAGCCAGAACAAGCTGATGCTATCTAATCTTGGTTATTATCTGCTTGGCGATATTAGCCAATTACTTTATTTTTAGACCTATTACTATTTCTGTTAGGGCTTTTTATCTACCCAGATTTAATATGTTACAACACATAACCAGAGTTTTTCTGTTGTCTAGTCTTGGAATTAGACTGTTTGTCACATATATTTTTTCACAAACTAGTCTAAATATTGTAATTTGTAAAGTTTATTCTACTTTGACTGATCGCAATAAGTTGAAAATCATTGATTCATTTAAATAAATTAAGTAGACATGCTCTTCCCAGTTTACTGTATCAGTCGCTATTCTTAATTCAATGAAAATATTCACAGTAGATCCTTTCGAACAGAGCTTAAAAAGTTTGAACTGATTAGAATATATTCATTTTGAAATTGTTCCGAAAGGTCGGTCAATGAAGCCATGTTATTGGTCGAGTGGGCGTGTCTTACCTCGACCAATAGTGGACCAGCAGTTCAGCTATGAAGATTCAAAGCACTGGAAGTTGTCTATTTACATCGTGCTGCTTCCGTTCGATTCTCAATCTCAATTATTCTCCTCCAAAATCATCAATTATTATTCTTTTTCCTCAATATTTCTTCTTAAAATCTCAACTCAGACTCTGATTGCTAAAACTGACGTAGAAAAATGAGCTACTATCTGGTATTTCTTCATCCCTGATAAGTAGAGATCAAAATTATGGGCTAATTGAAAACAAATTCAACTCTTTATGCTAACTTAAATCTTGTAAGAATTTAATTCCGAATTACAAAAAACTGGTAAAACCGAAGTGGAAAAATGAGCTATTATCTGCTATTTCTTCATCCTCAGTAAGTAAAGAACAGAAATATGGGTTGATTTGAAAACAAATTCAACTATTTATGCTCACTAAAATCTTTTAATAATTCAATTCCGATTTCCAATAAATTGCTAAAGCTGGAGTAGAAAAGTGAGCAATTATCTGGTATTTCCTGATTCCCGCCTGTTCTCAGAGTATGGTTTGATTGAGAACAAATTTAACTCTTTATGCTCACTTAAATCTTGTAAGAATTCGATTCCGAATTTCAAAGAATTACTAAAATCGAATTAGAAAAATGAGCTATTATCTGGTAATTCCTTATTTCTAATAAGGTAGAGAACAAAATTATGGTTTGATTGAAAACAGATTCAACTCTTTATGATCACTAAAATCTTGTGAGAACTCGATTCCGAATTTCAAAGAATTGGTAAAACTGAAGTAGAAAAATGAGCTACTATCTGGCATTTCTTCATCCCCGATAATATTAGAGAACAAAAAATTCAACTCTCTAGGAGTGTTTTGACCAAACTCCTACCGACTGCTAACCAAACAATAAACTGAATATTGTCAGTATTCGATTATTAATTACATAAGAATACTTACCGTACCTGAACATTAAATAGAAATAAAAATCTCATTACCCTTTTTTTGAATTGTTTTATCACAACATGTTTCAACATTCATGTTATTTTCAAGTGATCACTTCAAAGTGATCAAGTGATAAAATAATTCAAAAGGGTACTGAGATTTGTATTTCTATTTATATTACAAGTAGCCCTAAACAGAGAAGAGACAATTACCTGGACATTATATTCAAATCGATTACCTAATATTCATATAATATCAAAATTCATATATCAGTTTCTTCAAGGTGCTCAATTCCATTGAAAATTCCAAAATTTCTGTTAACAATAACCTCAAAACCTCCCCTTGAAAATTACCCAGAATCTCCCTAACTTTCAAAAATAATAATTGTATTGATCTCACTCTCTGTTGACAGTTAATACCGCCCAACAATTATCTTTCTCTATCCTCGCCATTCTCTTTCTTCTTTCTCTCTCTCTATTTCATTTGCTCGTTACTTCTAATTCTTCTTCTTCTCCTTCTTCCTCTTCTCCTCCTCCTTCTCCTCCTCCTTCTCCTCCTCCTCCTCCTCCTCTAACTCCCCCTCCTCCTCTTACTCCTCCTCCTCCTCGTACTTATTCTTCTTCTTCTTCTTGTTCTCCAACAATTATCTTTCTCTATCCCCGCCATTCTCTTTCTTCTTCCTCTCTCTCTATTTCATTTGCTCGTTACTTCTACTTCTACTTCTTCTTGTTCTTGTTCTTGTTCTTCTTCTTCTTCTTCTTCTTCTTCTTCTTCTTCTTCTCCTCCTCCTCCTCCTCCTCCACCTCCTCCTCCTCCTCCTCCTCCTCCACCTCCTCCTCCTCCACCTCCTCCTCCTCCTCCTCCTCCTCCTCAACCTTCTCCTCCTCCTTCTTCTTCCCCTTCGTCATTCTCTTTCAAACGCAAACCGTTTGTTGCTCCCCCTATACAATTTATCAGGGGGTCCCTCTCCTCCACCACACACAATAGGCCTACAGCTGGAGGTATAGCTATAATTCGGCATGTTTTTGTAAGACCACAAAAACAAATTACACCATTATTCCGCTCTTTGTACCTGCCGTGTGTTTATATAAATAATAATGGTGTTATATGACACCATAATTGCTCTCCATAGACCACCACGTGTAGCTTGGGGTGGCTATTTGCAGACCACGTGTGCTATATTATGGAAAAGTAAATAGGGAAAGTAAATTAACTATTCTCTCTGGTATTCCTCATATAAGTTCATATTACATGATTTCCAGTTCCAAAAAAACCCACATGGGAAGATCAAATGGAGAATCCATTTTAAGTAATAATAAATAATTTTTCCTACAGTTACGTTGAAAAGTGGCCATTGCTGCACTTATTACAGAACGCAAAGAATCACTTTTCCGCTCTAGTGCGGGAAAAATTTTTCTGCACTCCAGATTTGTAACATGGCAACGCAAAATACTTAGTAGGTTATATGGAGCAACAGTGCAGCAAAATCAAAATGAAGTTGGTAACAGTGACTGCTGTGGCTGCTATAGTGAGCAGAGGTGCAACCAAGCACAACGCGCTAATTATTACATTATATATTATAACCAAGGACAACATTTTTATTCAATTTGACAATAAATTAAGGTTTTTATCAATAATAAAATTACACAGAAAAACATTTGATGCATTTCAGGCAATTTTACCCATAATTACCCACTTTTCATATTCAATGGTAACTGTAGGAAAAACTTAATGTGAAATACGTGCGCAAAGTTCCTCTGCTGCACTCAAGAAACCATTCCGTAAACGTTTCTTTAGGTGCAGCAAACTGTCACTTTGCGCACTAGTTGCACAAATAACTATTCAAGAATCCATCATAAAAAACATATCGTTTCTGAACTTATATATAACGTAATAACTTTGCATCGAATTTTGCCAATGTGGGGACATATTATTGTTCCTCTCATCAATCTATATATTCAACAATGATGAAATCTAATTAATTAGCAAAATATCTCAATCATAAAAATTTAAATATTCAATCATTGATCAATATATAATATATTCTCTTGAAAAATATGAAGTAATTGACTACTTTTAAAAATCTGGTGTGGAGCACTCACACAGCTTTCCTGGCCGTTATTGATCACCTGACGCTAGTGTTCCCGCGCATCTCAAGTCTACTATTCAAAGATCTGAGTCAGCTGGTGAAAGGACAATAACCCTGGAGACACACGAGGTCTGCTTGAATGATTTAATAGAATCAATAGCTGCCAAAAGTTTGCAATTGAATGATGACATTCTTTCGATTTCCGAGCTTATTTTTCAATTTTAGGTGAAAATGTTACTGAACATTAATTGTAGAGATTTTCACTCTCAATCTTTTTCACTTGAAATTTTTCGTTTAAATTGTATCTAAAGCCTTATAATTGGGAATCTTAAATCGAACTTTGCAGAGATGGGGGCGGAGCTCCTGAAATTTTAACAGATATGGTACTTGTGGCAGTTGATAGAACTTATCAATGTCTATATTACGTATAAATTTGATCAAAATCGTTGGAGCCGTTTTTGTGAAAATCGTGAAAAAGCCTGTTTTTGACAACATTTTAGCCGCCATCTTGTATTGCAATTGTTCGTGTCGGATCGTTATAGTGGAAGGACCTTAAGTTCCAAAATTTCAAGTTATTTCAAAATTTGGGAGATAAAATATTGTGTACACAGACGCACATACACTCATACACACACACACACACACACACACACACATACAGACCAATACCCAAAAACCACTTTTTTGGACTCAGGGGACCTTGAAACGTATAGAAATTTGGAAATTGGGGTACCTTAATTTTTTTGGAAAGCAATACTTTCCTTACCTATGGTAATAGGACAAAGGAAAGTAATAAGAATGAACAGTTAATATAACATCAGATATACGGGTGTCAGCTATTCCCTATAGAAGTCATTGGCAAGGCAACTGTCCTCCTATCTTCCTCCACTGCCATTATAACGTGGACCTCACCATAGAAAAAACTAAAATATTATTGATAATTATTTAATAATGAATAGTATTATATTACATCAGATATACCGTTATCAGCTATCCTCTATAGAAGGCAGTGGCAAAGCTGAGAATCGTCAACGCTGTTCTGCTATTTTTCTCCCTTGCCATTATAACTTGAACCCCATTGTAGGACTATTTCTATATACTCAAGTTAGCCTAGGTTAGTATTTTGGCTAGACAGATGTTAGTCCAGCTTCTGCCGTCACTCACTATATGCGTGCACTTTTGATTGACATTTCTTTCTTCCACTCATTCTCTCTCACTCTCACTCCCACAGGGGCGGGACCTCTGTCTCTCTCTTCCTCTTCTTCTCTCCACGATCCCGAGGGTCCTGAGTTTGATACCGGGCCAGATAATCTGTTTCACAACAAAAAACCTAGCACAACAAACAAACAGCAAACACAACTAATTACTGCATTCAATTCGTGTTCAATAATTGTTGTTCGTTTCTGGTAGGCAAACTTTTCAAAGTACGGTTCGGTCCCCATTCGGTCTGTCTGACCCATTCGCGTGTCTCTCTCTTATTTTATTCTTTCACCTTTTTTGTCTATCTTTTCGTGTGCTCTGTTCTCGTTTTGTTCTGTTGTTTGTTTGTGATGGACGTTAATCGATGCAATTACGAGGCAGTATAAAGTACGCCGATCTTTTATTTTGGGGGAACAATCGCGTGGACCAATTATTGCAAGGTGGTCACCAGTGGAGACCAATTTATTGTACGAAATTGATGTCGTTTTTGGGGAAAAGAAGATTTGTGTAGTTGTCTGTCTGTCTCTATTGAGGGTGGTTTACCGTAGTATTTAATAGTTTTGCTGCCTGAGTCTAAAAAGAAGGTTTCTATAGTTATCTGTCTTCTCTACTGGGGATGATTTACCGTAGTATCAATAATTTTGCTGTCTGGTTCTAAATAGGTAGTCTCTCCAGTTGTCTTCTGTCTCTACTGAGGGTGGTTTAATGTATTATCAATGATTTTGCTGTCTGGATCTGAAAAAGGCGTCTATTCAGTTGTTTTCTATCTCTTAACTTGGAGTACTTCACTACTAATACAAACATATTGAGTTTGCAGTTTGGATATCTGTTATCTGTTTGGTTCAGATATCTGTTTAGGAAGAAAAAATACTCCTTTACTAAACTAGTGGTTCTGTGAACAGTAGACCTCACACAGTATTCTCATCCACAAGTACCTGATTGAAACTATAGACCTTATGGAAATACAGCAATAGACTGGCTTCTCCACACATCAGTATAATCACTTGTCAGCTGATTTATTATGAATAAATCTAGAGTCTGATTTTTACTCTAAAATTGGCGTATGAAGGTGGCTCCTTTTTCCTTTCATATTATCCTTGAAATGCAAAATTTCCAAAAACCTTGTGTATACATCGACGCGCAATTTAAAAAGGAACATACCTGTCAAATTTCATGAAAATCTATTAACGCGTTTCGCCGTAAATGCGCAACATAATAAACATATAAACATTTAAACATTCAAAAATTTAACCATTAAGGGAAATGCCAAACCGTCGACTTGAATCTAAGACCCCACTTCGCTCGGTCAATTATTTATCCAACAAAGTCAATTCATCAGCTTGGTATGATTCAAGTATACTGGCAGCAGTCTGGGCAGAATTTCCCTGGTACAATAAACGCCAAGTCATGCTGATCATTTTCTGAAATTTTTTCAAACTACGATCGTCAACTCATGCTTTAGAGCTTCGTTTTTCGAAGAGTAAGCTGTGAGATAAAGTTTCGAATAGAATGGTTCAATAAATGCAGTGTTGAAGTGGGAAAGAATTACTTATTTGCAAATTTCATGAGCTTGTGTTGAGAGGATCAAGGTCGAATGGTCAGAGTTTCAATTACTTGATTTGAAGCTCATTTCCTATTATGCTGAGTTGATATTTATGGGGTATATTGTTGTCTAGCAAGCATGTGAATTCGAATCAAATAGAATGAAATCTGTTGTGAAATGAGCGTTGAAAATTGAAGTACTACCTATATTAAGGTTTCATTGAATTAGAAAATAACTATTGACAACCAAAGTGTATCATTAAGACCTTTCAAATCGTTCAACCAGGAACTATAACCAAATATCCAAACGGAAATAAGCACAACACTCAAAAGACGGAACTACAATCTCCACGCTGTTTCCACCTCATTAGTCGGTTTCAGACCTAATGAACCATCCCTGAAATCCCGAGGTTTCCTTGTGAATTTTTAGTGGGATGTGCTTTCAAACTGTCCACGGGGGTGGAAGTGGTTGTGAGTTGACAAACCCCAATCGCTGACAAAACAGGTAGCAGACAAAATCAGACAAAACTTGACAAACAAGATGTAGTCAACAATAGAACATCGGTCCAGCTGAATCCGGTTGTCAATGCTTTCGATCCATTGAACATCCATTAATAATTTCCATAGCAAACATTTCTTTCACAAAGAGATCCAGTCGATTAGAGTTGCAGTTAAACACGTCACATTGCGTTAAAACGTCAATCGCTGCGTATCTCGGTCGCGATCTTGACCGTTTATGAAATGGGGTGACGCCGGGCTCAGTTCTAGGCCCCCTTCTATTCGTTAAATTGAGAGTTTTCAATGGACTTGTGTGTGGTTTTGAACAAGGCTATCTACGATCTCGTCTGGTTTGACGGACAAAAATAAGAGAGCTTACAACGATCGAGATTGTTCTGATAAACCATGTTTGTCAGTCAGCATCGAGACTCAACGGTCGCTCGTGTCAATTGAGTGCATATTCGATGAAAAGGGAGCATTGCTAACGTTTGGCTAAGCCAGTCACTCCCCAAACTACACTGTCCTTTTGTAGGGCATCAGGCGCAACTCTTATCTAAATCTTTTCACCCTTTTACGTCAACACACGCGTCGATTGGCGCACGATTATTGTTGCAAGCAGGATTATTGTTTGTTGCATTCTCCATTATTGTTAGATGTATGTTCGATTATTGTTTGTTGCGAGCTTGTGGCTGTTCAACGGTGAAGCAGTTGTTTTTATAGGAGAATCAGCTGTTCAAATTAAGGCTCGTGCTGAGTAACTGATAAGAATTGAGATTTAGCTTTGAAGGATTGGATTATTAGTTGGAAATTGAGATGGATTTTTGCGATTCGATGAGTTAAAATGCTTGAAGGTTGATAACGGTCTGAGATAAGAATTTGAGCTGGTGTATATAGTATAGAGTCTGTAATATTAGGAGTTAATCGAGATTGATTTCAACGATTGACTAGCTTCAAATAATTGGAGTTTGATAACGGTTTGAGATTCAAGTTTCAGGTTGTAGTGCTTAGTAGTTCAATATCGTGTACAACAAGAACTACAGAACTAAAAGTTTCATCGTAGTTCAACGACGTATAGAAACAACAATATTTATTTATAAATTGATACATACAATATTATTCTCAATCATGAATGATTGGGAAAGGAACGACAGGCTTAAAGCCCAAAACTGTTCCTTTTCCAAATTTGGATAGAAATTGTCTAAAAACAGGTTATGTTTACACTTTATGATATTTGTCCAATTTTTAGTCCAAAATATTTATAAACTAGAAATTTAGATACTAGTTCAAATACGTACAGAAACAACAATGTTCATAATTGAATACCTGGAGTTCCTCTCTAGTATTAATAACAATCGATTCTTTCCTATCAATTTGAACTATCCAATCTTATTTTCCAAATTCTTGAAAGAAGAGTAAATTTTGTGCGCACTCTGATGAACGGTGCTGTTGCTTTTGTATCGTGGTTATTGACTCATCTTCATCATCGGAATTCATAGTGAAATTCAAGTAATTAAAGTTTCTCTGGTGTGAAACTGTTACATTATACTGTGCTTCATATAAACAATAGCATAAGTAGATATCCCATGGTATAGGGCGTTTATGTCGCAACTTTTAATGTTATCTCAAGCTGATAGTCCACGTAGTTCTTTCCTGTGAAGCTTTATGACGCTAGTAGTCTCTCATATTTTTGTAGAGAGTTAGTGGGGAGGATATTTTTAATATTCTTTCCGAAGAATGGACATTGATATGTCCAAAGCTCCGCCAATTTATGTAGATGCATAACAATATAATTATCTATAGTTATTATATTACAAATTACTTTTTCATATCATATACAGTTCAATAATTATTTTCTTAGTCTATATTATGTAAATTCATCTATAATTTTGCTGTATTGTAAGCTATTGTATATAAGTGTATAAGCCAGTATATATTGTAATCTACATAAATAAATTACTCAATCAATCAATCAATATTGTGCCGTTCATACACTCTCACCCCAACAAAACAATAAAATTCGACAATAATCGACATTAATCGGCTTGAGATAACAGTAAACGTTGCGACATAAACGCCCTATACCATGGGATATCTACTTACGCTATTGTTTCTCTATCCACGCTACTGCGTTTCACCTGTGTGCACCACGCTTTAGTCATTCAATTAAACTTTTAATAACCGAATCCATTTAGTTTTTCCATCTTCTCATCCATCAATAGGCCATCATCTTCTCATGCATTGAAAACATTCAACTCAGTTTTCTAAAATTTGGTATCACTCATTTTCTCCTAACTGCCTCCATTCCTAATCTAAAATGAACAGACAAGAGGTCATTCCACATTACAGTAATTCACATTTCACATCTTAAAGCTTCCACCATACAATTTTTTTCTATTCTCTAGACCTCGACTCTAGACCCAGATCTATAAGATTTCACAGGAGTCCCGTTGTTTCAACGACACCCCATCATTAATACGTTTCACACTTCTAAAATCAAAGAACCTTCTCTCAAAACTAAAAGCACTTCACTCCAGAACTCTTTTGTGAGAATGATATTTCCGATAGAACCGAACGGTTCATTAGGCTATTATCGTTGCTTCAGGGTAGTGATATACCGATCCAGATCTCTAAAATGACACCTCGAAAAGCTACAGACATATTATTAGCAACCAAGAAACAACTGGAGATCGCCAAAGGCTGGTATTAATACGGCACCTAAGGGTTGAACTGGGCGTAGTTTTTCAGGGGATTTCATTTAATGAAACCCTTAGGATCTTTTCAGCCAGTATTCCCACGATTAATAGTTGTGAAGGTTTTTTTCTTTTGATCTTTACAGGTGAACCGTACGGATCGTAGGCACAGATGTATGTGGAATTATTTTAAACTGTTGAAAACTACTTTAAACTCCAACTGAATTTGACATAGACGATATATGTGCCAAGTTGGACAGCATTCAGGTTGTGATAAATAAGATACCGGGAATAAATAACTCTATTTGTATAAAATATGTTCAATAACAAGTACAAATTTTGATTGATTGATTGAATTCGATGTGTTTGGTAATATGTTTCAGAATTATCCTAAAATAGTAAGCCTACAATAGAAAGCTGACACAAGCTATCTATAAAGTTTGCTGTTTCCAAACTGGTTCATCAAACTTAATTGTTTCAACTAATTCACTATAATGAAGATGTTAAGAAGTAGCTGACTCAATATCTTCAAATTTTTGTATTAGAAGTTCCAATAACCAAATAATTCTGAACAAATAGTTGGTCACATGATTACCTTCATTCTGTGTGTTTTTTCATACAATAAATTTGAATTTGAATCTTGAATTCAAATCAAAATAAGGATGACTATCAATTGAATAAAAGTCAGTTACATTCCAAGAGAGACAATCTTGCTAATTTGATGTTCAATATTAGAAACTATCTACGCTATTATAACTCGAACAAATTGACTCTGTGCTCACTGGTTTCTAAGGAGAGCAATCCACTAATACTTTTTCAATTATATCAGTATCTCAATTTATTATGGACTAAAAAATTATTATTAAATTATTAGTCGTTGGGTCATGTCAGAGGCACTGAAATTGATCAGTTGTGACCTGAAAACTCTGACACCAGACCTGAGCCAGCCAGGTCACTCGATATTATTATTATTTAAAAATTATTAAAAATATAGTTTGATTGATCCAAACTGATATTATAACTGTAAGTGACTCGAGCGTTCTCTGACTTCTCAACTGCGTACTAGGAGGAGAAAGAGCAAGAGAAAGCCTATTCCTTACCAAACAATCAGAGACAAGTAACACTCAACGACTCCACCTCCAAAAATCTTCTCGCCTTCTTATTGGTCGAATCGTGCTCTAGCAATGTAGCTGTCTCACTGTATCAATAATCAAGATTGCTACGTATCCGATGATTCTATTTATCACTTTATATCGTATACAGACTTGAGTATAGTATTGATGTCTCCTCGTTCTGATCCCTAGACAAATCAAGCAATATTCTCTCTTTCTTAGTTCTCTCTTTGAGATAAACTAATTATCTTATTGAGTTTGTTTCCATTAGTCAAGAATGGTTGAGGGAGAAACAACAGGCCCAAAAATATTTTTTTCTACAGATACCTTGAAAAGTGACCATTTGTGCACTGATTGCAGGCCGCAAAGAATCACTTTTCCGCACTAGTGCGCAAAGTGAGTACTTTGCGTACTCCAGATTTGCAGCATGACAACGCAAAATAGTTAGTAGGTTATATGGAGCACCAGTGCAGCAAAATCAAAATTAAGTTGGTAATACTCATAGTGAGGTTTACGTTATAATGGCAGTGGAGAACAGTGTTGCCTTGCCATTAAGTGCCGCCTTCATTTTAGTCATTTCAATGCTTACATAACATAAACCCCCTTCAAGCAGTCACATAACTTTTCAATTGAATTACTAATCATTATAATTCAATTTTAAAATTAAGGTTTTTATTAAAAATAAAATTACACAGAAAAACATTTGATGGATTTGAGGGAATTTTACCCATAATTACCCACTTTTCATATTTAATGGTAACTGTAGGAAAAATTTAATGTGAAATACGTGCGCAAAGTTCGTTTGCTGCACTCAAGAAACCATTCCGCCCGAGCCTTCGGCTCGTAAACGTTTCTTTCGGTGCAGCAAACTGTCACTTTGCGCACTAGTTGCACAAATAACTATTTTCAATATAATCTATTCATATTTTTTACAAAGAAGCACTGTTTGGGAGAGAAAAACTGAGGATACTTCTTGTACTATTTCTATCCCAAATTAAGATAAAATTTTAACAAAGTAGTCAAATTTTCAGAGATATTTTTCAGCCACTCATCCACTTTTATTAATCCACAAAAACACATGATCGAGTCAATGATAGTTGAATGACATAATGAATAATAATAATAATAATTATATTCTAAGAATGATTTATGATATTGTTTATAATTCATCAATTTATTTTATTCATTGTATTTTAAAAAGTGAAAGTGACATAACCAACATTTTGATTTGGACAGTATAGTATAATTTGGAAATGGGACAATTTTGGGCATGAGCCTGTTGTGCATTTCGTCATGTTAAGTATTTGTACACAATGTGATAAATAAATAAATTCTGAAGGAATGTTTAACTCCCAGGATTCAGAATTGGGATGAATTAGTAACTAAATCAGATACATTATGCTGTACTCAATGATGACGAAAATATAAATTTATTATTGAAAATAATGCTATTATAGGAAAGTTACACAGCCTACTGACTTTTTGAAACCTACAATTTTATTTTCTATTACTAATCAATCACTGTGCAGTACTCCATACTCTCAAGGTGTACAATCTCTTCCTAACCGTATCACATAACAAATTGATTAACTTCGGCTAACTATTGTAACGGAGCCACCCACTGTTCAAAACTATCAATTTCCTAACATATGTCACTTTCCAAACCACTAAACCTCCCTAAACCACAGTTACCTTCCTAAAAAATCTATAAACCACAGACCCGAATCAAATCAAACCTGCAACGCTTCGAAACCTTTACACAAAACATTCGTCAACGACTGGTGACGTTTCATTTATTATTTACCGAAAATCCCTGAAAAAACCGACACAGGTTCCCAATTTTCTACCGGAAATTATCGAAATCCAACCCCGGAAATGTAGGTATCAATTGTTAATTGGCAATCTTGGTTCCAGGATTGGGTTGTTACAATTTTTCCACATGTTTCATTCATGAAGCAAGACAACAATGAGCCTAATCCAGAGTTCTTTGTATCGTTTTCCGATGACGTGACTTGGGCTCAGTTGACACAACTCAAAAGTTTCACGAATTGTAATTATCCAACTCACAGACCAACTCTCGTTTAGTCACGCCATGTTAACAATCTCAATAACTAGATAAAGATAGTGTTAAAAGAGTTAAAATCCAGCTGCTGTCATGTTTTTCAAAGTCAAGTTGGATAATTATGTAGTAACTAAACTGAAGTGAGAATCATATCAAACAGTCAGAATTCCTTATAAATAAGATCAATTCTTCCCATTCAACTATAGCAGACAGTTTAAAGAGGATCTAACTTAGTTCTGCCTCAAGAGTTAGCTATAGTGAGGTCCACGTTATAATGACAGTATTTGATCAACTTTGGTTTTGCTATCCTTGTCTATCATTCGACAAAGCCGGTGGTACTATCCTTTTCTAGGTCCACAACGGTGCCAATTATGTTTTTGACAGTGTAGAAATATGATTAATTAATGCAGAGAATCGGCATTGCTATTCTTCTATCTTTATTCACTGTCATTATAACGTGGACCTCACTATATAGTGTAATTGTTGCTATCATTTTATCCTATACTCATACAAGACAGTTTAATTTGTCACCCTTAATGCTTCTTGGAGTTTGTCAATGAGCTTCCGATAAAGAAAGGGTTAAATAGGGTTTATTAGAATCTGAAGTAAGTAGCCTTCATTGAATATCATCCATTATAATGTATAGTTCTATAAGGTTATGGCTATTCCAACGCTCTTATATGGCTCTGAATCTTGGATACCTAGGAAGAAAGAATGGAGTAGGTTACAGACTGCCGAAATGAGGTTTTTAAGAGCAGTAAAAGGGTGCACAAGGGAAGATAGGCTTCATAATGTTGATATAAGAAGCGAGCTCAACATAATCTCCATATGGCAGAAGATTGAAGAAAATCGGCAAAACTGGAGGGAGCATGTTGAAAGGATGGAGAGCGACAGGATTCCCAGGGCAGTCATGTTGTATAACCCGGTTGGGAGGAGAAGTGTGGGCAGACCCCGTAAAAGATGGATGTGATGGTGAGTTTGAAGTCGGAACAGGCAAATTGCCTAATCCTTGTAGGAAGACGACGACGACGATAATGTATAGTTGAAATTTAGATCAAAACTTTTCAATCAGTTATCACTTGAAGAATCAAATCCAGATGGACTTCTTTGATAGGAGTTTGAACATGATGATTTCTAAGAGAAATGAATGAAAAGTTTGTTGTTTTCCATTCACTAAACTGCAAAATCTTGTTTCATACTCTACCTATAACCAAACACATTCAATAGCCAGCACAAAAAAGAGTGATATTCTTTACCTCAGTCCAAATCTATTAAAAAACAGAACATCTGCTCTCACCATATACTTCATCTTAGTGCCACCCTCTAGAAAAGGTGTAGACTATACTCAGAATGAAGCAAATTATTTTTTAGAAACATGGCACATAATTCAATATCCATAGTTTGAGTTCTAAATTTTATTGTTCGCCCTCAAACTGTATGTATGGTAGTATACATTTCATCATTCCACCATCTTTTTGAAAGTTGTATAATATTCTCACACTGAGGTACACACACTATTGAAGAAACCAAAAATGAATATGCATACTTCCAGGGGTGAGGTATTCTGATTACTAATATTGAAATTCATATAACTACAGTTGAGAGATTACTTAACCTCTCTACATGCTGACCCATTAATTTATAAAGAGAAATACAGAATAAAGCTACGAATATGGATGTAGATTTACAATTATTATGGTATTCAGATGTAGTTGTATTCTATAGGGTATATAAAGTGTAAAGGTACGTACAGACTTATGCGCATTTCACTTTTCATCAGCTGATATTACAGTTATAACAGTATTTGTACAGAAACAGTAAGATACAGTATAATAAACATAGCTTCAGCTGATGAAAAGCGAAGAGTGCGTGTTCGTGGCGCATAAGTCTGTACACAGTTCAAGATCAGAGTGATTTACAAGATATTGAACAGTATGACTAGAACATACCATCTCTAAAGTGAAATTCACTTCAAATTTTTTGTCAGCTTTTAAATAAATTTCCTTATTTAAATAAATAGCTGCAACACCTCACATTCAACCAGGACTGACAATTCATTCTGAATCTCACTATAGAAGAGCAGCTGACTATAATACCCATTGCGTGGGTGTGTACCTCCACCCCCCTGACCACATAACACCCTCCCCCACCCACATAACCTGGGGGGGTAGGCTTCAACTAGGCTATAACATGAATATAAGCCGGCGACCATGGACTTTCAATTAGGCCTATAATGACCTGAGGCCACCCGTAGCCTTTAATCGATTATAATAGAAGTGAACTGTAATTGCAAAGGGGTTCATTCAACCCCCTCAACCCCACCCCCACTCTAAATAACACCCTCGCCTCTTGCAGACATTTTTAAACGAACCCGGCTCCGACTATGCAGCTGTCTAGTGTTTTCTCTTTCACTTTCTCTCTCTTTTGTTGCTCTGTCTCTTACTCTCATAATCTTTCTTCCTCTCTCTCATTTGGCAACTCTCTCTTTCTCTCTCTCTCTCTCTCTCTCTCTCTCTCTCTCTCTCTCTCTCTCTCTCTCTCTCTCTCTATGAACTGTTTAAGTAGGCTGTTAGTTACAACAATGTATTTTTGTAAATACATTCGAGCAATACTTTTTCATTCGTGTAATTGTATCTTACGTCATAAGGACGGGAAGGGGTCTTTTGCAGGCGATAATGATGTTTCTAGTCGAGGCGATAGCCGAGACTGAAATTTCATTCAAGCACTGCAAAAAAACATTCACGTCCAAGTGACGTACACTATTTTTTGTCATAATAATCTAAAGAATAATAATTGAGAAATATTAAACATTACCTGCTTGTGCTGACGTTACTACATGCATTCTATAAACATAACCTAGTTTACAAGTTCCGAATCAGGAATTTTTTGGAAGTGACAAAAGTACCACCTGGAGCGCTGAAGGTGGTCTTTTTTTGTAGGAATTTTGCTGATCCTATTTCGGAACTAGGAAACATACTCGACTGTAAAGAAAACATATGGCTTCATTACAGAAGAGTATGCTGTAATGAGATGTTTATTTGTTCTGCAAACAGCTGTTTACCGGTTTGATTTGATGCATGGGAAACAGCTGAGATTGAATGACTATGACAAAAATACTCTTTCACTTTCTCTTCCCTCACCCAAGGTGCTAGAGTGGTAGAACCCCACCGAAAATCCGGGTTCCTTTCAATCCATAATCCTCTATATTCTGTATCCTTACCCCTCACCAAGCCTTCATATCCTTTCACTTGTACCTTTCAAATTTTCACTTACCTGTGAATTCTGCCCATCCAATAAACTAGCTCACATTAGTTTCATCATTTGTATGAATTTCCACCAATATTTTTCACTATGTATTATATTTAAATTTAGAAGTATTTTTTCTGTTTTGTTTAATTTTATAAGTGTTTGTTACAGGTCTTCTCAGACCTGGCAATATGAGACGAATAAAATAAATATCAAATATCTTTCCATCACTCCAACTCTTACCCTCATACCTTCTCTACCTCTGTTTCACACTCTCTTTCTCTCTTTGAAAGCTCAAATGGGCTGTTGGCTAGAACAATGTTTTATTGTAGGAATATTTGATCAATAAGCTCTGGAAACACATACATAGTGCTTGATATGTTACACTGTTTCTCTTAATTACTCTTTCACTCTCTCTGTAAACGCTAGACTAGGCTGTTAGGTACGTCCCTACAAAAATGTATAATTAAAATAAATTTGAGCAAAAATATCTGAAAATACTTCTTGCAATATGGAACATTAAATAAATCCGCTCAAGTTTAACTCACAAAATTTGTAAGAAGACTAGTTTAAGGCTAGTTAGGATAGTTAAAGACTAGTTTTAGGCTAGTTTAAGGCTAGTTTAAGGCTAATTGAGGCTAGTTTAAGGCTAAGCCTGTTCCTTTCGCTAAGGCTAGACACACACCAGTTAGTCAAGACAAGACAAGACATTATCAGACACAATACTTCAGATAGTTTCTTATGATGCAACACACACTGATTAGTCATTGCAATAAGACATGTCTTCATAAGCAACTATGTGAAGTATTGTGTCTGATCTTGTCTTGTCTTGGCTTGACTAACTGGTGTGTGCCTAGCCTTAGTCATATCTTTATTACGATTTGTAATTGTATCGATGAATGAATGAATCTAAAGAAAAGGTTTGTCTAATTACGTCTAATGCTATAAGGAAGGAAAAATTTCAAAGACTTGAAAATTTAAAAAATATCAGTTAATGAATTTGATTGTATGTTAAGATGTCTTATTCTTTCAACATAACATCAATATACAGAGTGAGTCATATGTATGGGAACCCTTCAATAAGTTGGAGACTGTTGTAGATATTATACTGTAACTTTCAGGATAAGTTATTGACCGATTACTCTACCTTTTGACGTACAACAGGATTTCAACCCCTCATAAGGGAGTGACTTAGGGGTTGTAACTCAAATATTTAAATGTAAACACCAATTGTGTGGTACATAAAAGGTCTTTTTAAAACAAGTAGGTTGACATCAATAGAAATGTTCTATGATACTTGTGTCCATAATGGTGACTGATTAAAGTTTCACCAATCATTTATTTAAAAACTAACCCCCAGTTTCTCGTACGTCGGTTAACGTTTAATCACGATTAAATGCTGTACTCTAATCAAGATTAGAGGTAACCGATGCATTTTGGTTTCACAAAACATAAATTTCAAGCGATAACGCCGATTAAACTAACCGGCGTAAACAATTTTCAATTCTGATTAGTTGGCACCATTTCAACCGCGATTAGTTGATAAGAAGAAAATTTGGTTGCACAAATGTAAAAATCGAAAAATAACGCTGGTTAAACTAATCGACATAAAAAATTTTTAACAGACCATTCACGGGGAATTAAATCCAACAAACGCCGGTTGGGTACCTACTGATAGATGTCTTCCTATTAGTTTTTGGAAAAAAGCTAAAAAATTCAAAGTATGGGCTTAATATATGAATGAATTTCATTCATTAATAAAATAGAGAAGTGTATTTAGCTGATATTAGCATTCAAAATAAGATTCTGATTTTTGAGGTTAGTTTTCGATCTGGTGTCGTCTGTTAGCAGCATAGCACTTGACACTGGCGACAGACAAAGCATTTTTATGTCAATTGCCTCTGTATTGAAAGGTCAAATTCACCGCTTCAATAACATAACCTTAATAATTTTGTGTCAGTTAAATTACAGTGTTGCCGGATTGTGGAGCCGTTGAAATCTTGGTTAGTTAACCGGTAAACTTAATCGGGATTAAAAACTAACCGATCTTGGTGGAACAGAAATGAATCCGTAAAACTAACGCTGATATGTTAATCGACGTTAATGTCCATATTATTTTAACAGACGGACGTGCAACTGGCCCTTAAACTACAATCAGTCGATAATCGTCTAATAACATCAGTTGATGATCGAATTTCAAGATCCATGTTCTCGTATCAGACAAAATTATTTCGCAATTGTACTGAGTAATGAGCCACTATACAGGCAGTTGCCAAATTAGTCATGAATGAATTAACCCTTCACAATTCATTTATTATACCACCATCACACTTATTACCGAAATTTTAACAATTATACATACTGCATACTTAACAGATCAACTTCAAAGTATCACCCTCATTTTTCTTCTCCTTCTTCCTTCTCATATACCATCTTTTTCTTTCTCTTTCTTTTTTTTTCGCCCTCATACTCGATCAAAGAGCCCGCACCTCTTCAATGTTAGACAGAGAGCTCTTCCGGGGTGAGTGTATTATGCTAAAAACGCACCTAATTCAATCGTCAAGTATTATGTGGGTATCACATTTTACATTCTAAAACGTATGAACCAATGATCGCATACTTTAATCCTTTTATTATCTGGTGTTAATAGCCTTCTATTACCTCACAAATTGTACATTTTCATCTATAACCACACAGATTGTACTAATATTCAATGGTATATATTCATGACTTGAGATGAACAGTACAATAGATTAAAACTCAAGTGGTATTCGGAGTTCGATCATTTTGTGAACTATGGAGAATTCAGTAGGTACTCTATAAAGTAGAAGTGGGTAACACTTTCATCATATTGTTGTGTTGGGTAAGAATATTGCAACGTTATTGAAGCGATATGGACAACAATTATTGTTGAGCTTCAATATTGTTATAACAATATATGATGATTGGAATTTTCCTTTTAATTGGGGGTAATGATTGTTCTCATACATTTTACTTACTTATCTCTTTTCTGTATAGGGCTACTTGTAATATAAATATGAAGAAAAATAAAAATCTCAGTACCCTTTTTGATATGTTTTATCACCTAAAAAAAATATTTCAAAAATCTGGTGTGACGCACTCACACAACTTTCCTTGCCGTTATGAAAATTGATCACCTGACGCTAGTGTTCCCGCGCATCTGGTGACAGGGCAATAACGCTGGAGACACACGAGGTCTGCTATCTCTTCATAGTGAATGATTTAATAGAATCAACAATAATTAGCAATTGAATAATCACATTTTCTCGAATTTAAAGCTTATTTTCAATTTTAGGTGAAAATGTTACTGAACCTTAATTGTAGAGATTTTCATGCTCAATCTACTCCACTTGATTTTTTTTGTTTCAATTGTATCTGAAGCCTGATAATTGGGAATCTATCTGCATTGATGGGGCGGAGCTCCTGAAATTTTTACAGATATGGGACTTGTGGCAGTTGATAGAGCTTATCAATGACTATTTTAGGTATGAATTTGATCAAAATCGTTGGAGCCGTTTCCGAGAAAATCACGAAAAACCCTGTTTTTGACAACATTTTCGCCATTTTGCCGTCATCTTGAATTGCATTTGATCGAAATTGTTCGTGTCGAATCCTTATAGTGTAAGGACCTTAAGTTCCAAATTTCAAGTCATTCCGTTAATTGGGAGATGAGATATCGTGTACACAGACGCACATACACTCATACACACACACACACACAACACACACACACACACACACACACACACACCACACCACACACACACACACACACCACACACACACACACACCACACACACACACACACACACATACAGACCAATACCCAAAAACCAGTTTTTTGGACTCAGGGGACCTTGAAACGTATAGAAATTTAGAAATTGGGGTACCTTAATTTTTTTCGGAAAGCAATACTTTCCTTACCTATGGTAATAGGGCAAGGAAAGTAAAAAGGGTACTGAGATTTTTATTTTTCTTCAAATTTATTTTACCTACTTCTCGAGACTTACTGCTCAAGATTTCACAAGTAATCACTTGTAAGAATAAGGGTGTCTTCCAGTATATCCGCCTGATCAGTTACTAAATTGAGTGGTGTATAATTCAGAAGGAAAATAAAAGAAAGTGAGGAAGTGTGTGAGATTAGATTAGAGTTCTCTATTTTAGAATGATACAATACACAAATGAAAGAGAGAAAAGAGTAAGAGATTAATTGATTGATTGATTAATTTGCCTCCATTAGAGCGGAGTTAGGACACCTGGTCCTCTCTGCCACACAACCCTAGAGATTGATTGATTGATTGAGAACTTTATTCATGTAGATTACAATATTTCTTCTAATCTTCGTTCCTCATAAGAATATTATATTAATTTTTGATATACTAAAATATAGATGTAGTGTGAAGTTTCCATACTAATAGTACAAGTAGGGTCAAGTGAGAAAAGCAGAGATTGCCAAGTAGACTGGAGATAATATCATTAATACTATTCACTCTGCAGTTTAAGCACACAATTCAACAATTCACACTAAAATTCATGTTTTGATAGTAGGTGTATTTTTGGAAACATTTTTTGTTATAATGTGAAGCTTTTATTATCTATCCATTCAACTTATTTCCCATTTCTTCCAGGACTGAATTTTTGAAATCAAGTATTAAATCAAGCGCCACCGGAAAAAGAGTTTAAAGAAGAAAAAACCCGGAAGGAAGGGTGAAGAAGAGTAACAAGATGTCGCAGAGAATCAGTTGAAGGTCTCTCTATCTTTCCCTCTCACTCACTCTCTCTATCTTCCTCTCTCGCTCTGTCTTTCTCCATCATCCCTCCTCTCTCTCTCTCATACACCACATAATCTAGTAACTGATCAGGCGGATATCCTGAAGGGTGCTTTCAGGGTGGAGGAAGGGAGGAGGTTTTGGAAGACACCCATATTCTTCAGTTTCCTTAAAACACAGGTGCTAGCCAAGGACAAAATATTCCCTTTCCCTTTCATATTTGTCTAGAGTACCTCCTGGTTAGCTTGGATAAAACTTCTTTCTTCTTCTTCACCTTGTCCTCTTGACTTCCCCCAATTCCTCCCCGTCGACCTTCTACTTCCTGGATTGTCTTGATCCTTGTCTTCCTTTTTTTATGAATGTTCATCCTTCGTACACTTCCCTCTTCATCCTTTTTATTCTTCTCTCTTCATCTTTATTACAATACTCTCTTTATTCCCTCTTCGTCCTGTTCACCCACTTCCTGATTATCCTCTCATTTTCATCTTTTCATAATGTGTTTGTCCGTTATTTTAACGGCCTTTTTTGTGCTTTGATCATTTTTGATTGTTGTTTTTTTGAAAAAATACCGTATTACAAAAAAGCCGTTAACAGAATATCCTAAATAGTACATCAACAATTGACACTCGAATCTCTAACAAAAGTGTCTAGTTAGTAGGGTGATGCTAAAACTTTGTTCAGAAACCAATCAAGTACCCAAGAATCACTGCCTTAATTCAAATTCTAGAGTGTTTTGTAGTTTTAATGATAGAAAAATGAATAATACTGCAAAAAACGCACAGAAGGCTTCTGCTTAAACTGCTATTCTCTTGTCAATAATATAATAATTATTATTCAAAATCCAAATTGAATGCTGTAATTCACCCCGAAGACTTCTGCTACTACAAATATTGACAACAGGGTAAACAGCCAGTTGGAAATTCGATGAGTGCTACTATTCAAAAATTATTTGTCAGACCGGTAATCGAACCCAGTACCTCCTAATTGCCGTTCAGGAATGCTTACCCGTACTCTTACTTGTGTAAGGGTAAGCATTCAAAAATTGAGAGGTAATTAGGAGGTACTGGGTTCGATTCCCGGGCTGACAAATAATTTTTGAATAGTAGCGCTCATCGAATTTCCATCTGGCTGTTTACGCTGTTGTCAATATTTGCAGTAGCATAAGTCTTCATTTTTCCTTGAAATTCCCTATCGAAATCATGTATCGGATGACCACCTATTTAAAAAAATGAAGTTGCATTCAATATGGCGGACCAGATTTTTAAAGTCATTGTGAAGTAGTTTTTTTCAATTTTAGTAGGATACCCAATCACACCCACCGTCAAATTACTTTTGTGTATTTATTTATTTATTAGATAGAGCGAACAATACAATAGTCGGAAAAGAAAAAACAGGCTATTGCCCAAAACTTCTTCAATTTCCTGATTTTGTCACAAATCGTCCAAATATTATGTAGGTTATGTTCACTTCAACACCAAATTTCAACACCAAATCTTCAATCTGAAACTATGAATCAGAATAAAACAAAGAATTTCAAATTTAGATAGATTGATAATGAAACTTCCGTTAAAACAAAAACCAAACTTCAAATATTCACAAAATATAGAATAAAATCACTTACATTTTGAGCTCGAGAATATCACTTTCACCATAGCTACAACAGCTGTTTTTAGTTGATATAAAGCCTTTATCGGACTTTTCACCCACTCTGTATAATGCAACCTCTCATCTCATTTTTTGATTATGAGTGACAAAATTACTAATCATGCTATGACATTTTTCACGTTGTATAAACAAAATAAATAAGAAGATGAGATCCAATTCACGTACCCTTTTCAAGTACTCAGTGTATCATGCATTAGTCCGTAGTATTTACAGATAATGGCAAAATTTGAACCAATCAATGTCCATTTCTGGAAATAAATTGAGGAACTGATAAAGGAAGAAGATGAAATAGAGGTGATAAAGATAAATGATAGCTTCAAAAAGTTTAACTGTGTGAACTATGGAATAGGAATGTAAGTAAATAACAAGTGAGTTAAATATCCTGTGAGGATGTAACTGGTTCTAGAGTATAACAGGTATATAGTTATAACTCGACTGGAATATAACAGTTACTTTCCGGAAGGGTAGTATATTATGTGTGTGTGTGTGTTTTGGGAGAGATAAAGGGGTGAGGATATTTAATTTGGGATGGGTGTGATATTTCCCGTTTACCGGCGGAACTAAGTTTTTTTGAACAGGAAACAGTTCAATTCACGGATGTTCCGATCTTCTTCACATTTTGACAGTTCCTACCCAATGTTACACTTCCTGGCAAACAGTTTATGATTCATATTTTCCAAAATGCAACGTTTATTTTTTAGTTTTTTGTTGGAGCCTATACAGTCATGTTGGAGTGTAAAGCAGTTTAGGTATAGGAGATATCCAGTGATTTCAGTCCACTGTCAATTTGAAAAAAAAACGGTGAATTATGGTATCCTTCAAATTTTGGTCAATGAATAGTTGACCGTGGATTAGTGAGGTCTAAGATTCAAGTCGATGGTTTGTCATTTCTCTTGATGTTTGAAAATGTTTGATTGTTCAAATGTTTATATGTTGCGCATTTACGGCGAAACGCGGTAATTCTATTGCTGTATTTCCATAAGGTCTATAGTTTCAATCAGGTACTTGTGGATGAGAATACTGCGTGAGGTCTACTGTTCACAGAACTACTAGTATCATATGGATTCATTCATACAATACTCTGATGCTGTTGTTAGCTTCCAGTTTACTTGAGATTGAAACGGTGTAACAAAACTAGTTGACCGAACGAAGTGAGGTCTAAGATTCAAGTCGACGGTTTGGCATTTCTCTTAACTTAATGTTTAAATGTTTATATGTTGCGCATTTACGGCGAAACGCGGTAATAGATTTTCATGAAATTTGACAGGTATGTTCCTTTTTAAATTGTGCGTCGACGTATATACAAGGTTTTTGGGAATTTTGCATTTCAAGGATAATATAAAAGGAAAAAGGAGCCTCCTTCATACGCCAATATTAGAGTGAAAATCGGACTATAGAATTATTGATCATAAATCAGCTGACAAGTGATTACACAGATGTGTGGAGAAGCTAGTCTATTTCCATAAGGTCTATAGTTCCAATCAGGTACTCTTGTGGATGAGTTATTTTTCGAATAACGGTAACCTTGAAATATAAAAAATCCATGCTGAATATTATTATGTACCGACCAAAGAAAAAAAAATTATGAACAAGTAATGTACCGACTAAACAATTATTGATGATCCCCTCTGATGAACAGGAACATTGGAAGTTATATTGAAATTATTCTAACGGCCGTACATGCTCATCCCTTTATACTATGCATCATAACACAACAAATTGAAATCGAAAACACCGTTGTTTTACCACAACTTCGGATATCATAATAATTGGAAACACAGTTTCAATATAGTCCAGCCACACATTGAATAAAATAATTGAAAATTCCATTTTCAATATAGACCAGCTCACATTAAATGGATGCAACCCTGGGTTGGCAGATGATACAATAATTTTGCCCCTCCCAGAAACGAAGTATCAATTATTAGACGAAGCCAATTCAGAGGGGATGATAGTGATGTAATAGTGGACGCACCCATAACAAGTAATGTGGGTTAAAAGAGGAATCTTATTAAAACTATGAACTATGAAAAAATAGGAGTGAATATGAAGAGGGGAGGAGGAGAAAGAAGAGAGAAAGTGAAAGAGAGGAAGAGAAGTAGAATTGAATTGAAAAGGGATCAGAAATAGGAGAAAATATAATTGAAAACGAAAATGTAAATAGGGATATGGAAGGCTAGCTATTTGGGGATTTCGACTTTTCTCTTCCCCTTTTTTCTTCTCCTTTCTCCTCTTTTTCTTCTTTCTCTTTCTGTTCTTGTATGGTTTCATGCTTCTAATAAAAATATTCGGCCTGTTATGAGGATTTCCTGCATACCTAAAATACAAAGTGTTCATTTCTATAAAAATGATGATTACTTGTCCGTTATTGAATCTTATTAGCTGAAATTGTGATGATATGATATAGTCTTCTAACAACAGAGCAATACTAAAATTTTATAAAAATTGTACACGTGAAATTCTAACCTTATCTTGGACTTTGTCACCTATAAATTTGGAAGAAAGATAGTACAAGGATTACCTTATTACTTTATCTACCAATGTTATTACATTAGTGTCATTTGCATTGTAAATCTATATATAAAAGCGAAATGGAACTGACTGACTGACTGACTGACTGACTGACTCACTCACTCACTCGCAGAACTAAAAATCTACTGGACCAAAAACGTTCAAATTTGGTTATTTTGGTTCAGTTGGCCCTTTAAAGGCGCACTAAGAACGGATTTGAAAAAATTTCCAAAGATACGCCCAAAATCTGCGTTTTTCCAGCGTTTTCTCAGCTTTATCGAGAACAAATGAACAGAAAATGTTCAAATTTAGTACAAAATCTCAGATAGGGTGTAATAATGTTATGTATTTGCAATTACGTCAAAGATATGCCCAAAATTATCGTTTTCCAGCGTTTTTTTTTTCTCAGATTTATCGAGAACAAATGAACAGAAATCGTTCAAATTTGGTACAGAAGCTAAGCTGGGGTGTAATAATGTTGTGTTGGAAGGAATTTGAAATAACGCCAAAGATACGCCCAAAATTAGCGGTTTTTTGCGTTTTCTCAGTTTTTTCATCAAGTAGACAGAACATGTTCAAATTTGGTACAGTTTGGTCTAAAAATTTTGTGATGATTTGACTTAAATATTTCATCGAAGATTCGCCCAAAATCAGCCTTTTCCCCAGCTTTTCTGCGTTTTCTCAGTACTTTGACTTTCTGATGGAATGAAGCATGCTCAAATGAAAAATGCAGGCGAGCGAAGCGAGCCCGCTGATCTCATTATTGGACAATCCAGTCGGGGGTCCGCGCTCCCTGGCTAGAGGGATATGGCGAGCGAAGCGAGCCTGACGGCTAGTAAATGAATAAATAAATATATGTGTGTCTGTGTATTATACGAATAGATGAATAGACGAATAGGTGATTGTTATAGCTATAGTTGGCTGGTTAAATGATGGCACCAGGTGGTGAAAGCTTCAGACAGGTGTGGGTGATCTCTCAAACTATTTTTTCTCTCTCTCTATTTCACTCTCTTTCTCTCTCTATCAGGGTGATCTATGATGATTGGTCAGGGTGTTAAGGGGTAATGCGGGAGGGGCTCTAATTGGTACCACCTTTAGTTGGCAGTTATGATGATGATAGGCAGCAGATGTATTGAAAATTATAAGAAGTATAAAACGATCTACTAAAGGAATCGTAAAATTTCTGCTGATTTGTTTCAAATAGATTTTGATGGAACATAAACTTTTAGAGAAGAGTAAAAAATAGTGAATGAATTATAATCCAGTTATGGTTTTTGTTCCCTGATGGTAAAGATATCAAGGGAAATTGAAACAATTATTATTAAACGGAAAGTCCCAATTAAATGCTGTAAATTACCCCGAAGACTTCTGCTACTGCAAATATTGACAACAGGGTAAACAGTTAATTCGTTATTCGTTAATTGGGACTTCCGTTTAATAATAATTATTTATTAATTAGCATTTGAACAAATGCAACTTCCAATTTATTTTCCGTCTGTGGAAGGAAATTGAAGAAACCAGAATGTTCCAACCAATGAATTCACTCACACCTTCATTGATAGTGAGACCTTCTTCAATGCACACACCTTCATTGAGATTGGGAGATTGGAAAATTGAACTGAAAGCTGAGTTGAAATAAATCAATAAAATTTGCTGAGTGAACTTTTTTTTATATTTATGGAACCAATCAATGAATCTATCTATCTTTCTATCTGTATCCCGGATAAATTGTATCACTTTCGACCAGCCATTCCAGGGAGCTTCCTGTGTTATCAGTGCGTGTCTACGGACAGGATACCCACAAAGAGCCCTGGCTGGTGGAGTGTCGAATGGGAAATTTCAATTGGGTTCGCGAACCAGCATTGCGAGGAGGGAGTAGTTAGTAGTAGTTTGCTTGTGTCACAGAGACGCAATGATTTGCCAATGATACGTACCTTGACTTTGTCCTACCAGGGCACCAGATTCTTGCAGAAGGTTGATACACAAGGCTGCTCGTGATACGCAACGATAGTGATAAGGGCTGAGAGAGCCTGAGAGTATGGGAGGAGACTTTTATCATTTCCACAACATAGAGATGAGAGAGTACTTTATACTCTTGCGATTTGAACAGTATCAAAACGGTGGCATGCCAAATGACCGATTCCCATTTGGTCGAAATTATTATTTTGTCGCAAAAGATCGAACATTTAAGAATCCCAAATGGTAGAATTGAAGCTTGTACTTTCCCAAATGGTCAAATCCCAAATGATCGAAAAGTTTTAATAGTAAACCCATTTGGCCGAAAATCTCAGCTGTCGCAAACGGTCGAAGATTTGATTTTCCCATCTGACCGATTCTCAAACAGTCGAATCCCATTTGATAGAAAAATGTTGTAGTTCGTCGCAATTGATAGAATCTCATCGGCTAGATGGGATTCGACCATATGGGAAAGTATACTCTTCGACCTTTTGGGATTCGGTCAGATGGGACCCCACGATCAAAACTACACTATTATCAAACTTCAAACCCTTTTAAATCATAAGATGCTTAGGATATTAACAAATTCTTCAGCAGCCTGCACACATAGACAATATAGCGAGGTCCAAGTTATAATGACAGTGTTTGATTGATTAGCAATGGTATTGCTATCCCAGTCTATCATTCAACCAAGTGGATACCGCTATCTCTTTCACGCTCTGCTCTGTTGCCAGATCGTCTTTTAACAATGTAGAATTGATAATTTATTAACAAAATATTTCATCTTAATTATGAAAATTCATGATGAAATAATTCAGAGACAATTTATAGTGAGGTCAAGTTTTAATGGCAGTGTTTGATTAGCATTGGTATTGCTATCCTTGTCTATCATTCAACAAAGTGCTACCGCTATCTCTTTCTCGCTTTGCTCTATTTCCAGATCGTCTTTCAACAATGTAGAATTGATAATTAATTAACGAAATATTTCATGTTAATTATGAGAATTCATTATGAAATTATTGAAAAATATAATTTCTTGCTTAATAAAATATAATTGATTATTTTAAACGAGAATGAACAGTTAATATTACATCAATAAACCTGTATCAGCTACCGTCTATAGAAGGCTTTGATTAGACAGAGGATCGGCAACGTTGTTCTTTTATCTGTCTCCACTGCCATTATAACGTGGACCTCACTATAGCTGCTGTGGGAACGCGTAATTGGAAATGTCCAGAACTTAAATGTACATGATATCTTCAATTCCGAGTTCCCACAGGAGCTAGTGTCATCGTGTGGTTTAAGATAAGTATGATCTTGTGAATGTACTAATTACCAATTAGTCAAAATTTGTTGTTTGATAGTGTAATTGAAAAAAAAATTTGCTCTGTTGTAGATGTGCTAGAGAGAAAAAATCTCTCGCTTCTCTCTGTGTACAGTATCTCTCCTCACTATCTTTTGTAAACTTCTACAGATTTTTCATTTCATCATCATCATCATCATCATCATCATCATCATCATCATCATCATCATCATCATCATCATCATCATCATTCTTCATATTTCTGGAGATTTCGGTATTGATAAATAAATATCAATCATCACTGATATTATCATCCTTTTTCTGCTCCGTCCTATCATTGTTCATAATTGATCATATATATTTTGTCCATATTGAAAAGCTACTTAGTAATTAATATTAATTTATTTAATCTCTGATATTATCATCCTTTTTCTGCTCCGTCCTATCATTGTTCATAAATATATTTTGTCCATAATGATTATATTCTTCTCTTTAGAATTATGTTAAACCTACCCAATTTGAGAATTATACTAACTTCGCCCTTTTCTTTTGACTAGAAGGGAACAGAAGAACGAACAGTCAGGTCGATGTTTACGTTTCAGCACGATGACTCATTTACTACTTACTTTATTGACTAGATTAGTGGCATCTACAGAACCTGAAAGCTAAACTACGACCTGTTGTACCCCATTGGCTTGTAAAGACACTAATTAGTCCAATAATAATAATATATGTGTTCATTCATTAAATCGATCAAGCCACAAACATTAATTATATCAATCAAAGACCTTAAAGACCTTTAAGGTCTTTGCTATCAATATTGGGATGAAAAATAAGATGTCTGTCATCTAATTCAAATTCATGGACTCACAACACCTTGTGACAAAGATGATCTGTGTCATCTGAATCAGATGATGATTCGTCATCTTAGTCAGTCTCTTTTCACGTCTCTCGTTTTCTTCAGCGTTGTTCTCCCATGCTAACAAACAACCTCTTAAAAATTAACCCCGCAATTTTGGTCAAATGGATGTCGAGATGTCACAGTCCGCATTGCTGAGACTGACTGTACTGGTTCTCTGTATTTCCACCAGTTCTACTGGAGGCTTCTAGCATTGTTTTGTTTGATTCTTCTCCATACCACTCCACAGAAAAGAAACAACGTTTTTACTTATCGTGACGTCACCACCAACGTCCCCAGAACCACAATGTCCTCAATTGAGGACAATAACGGATAACTTCTACCAGGCTAACAGAACTGCACCGGAGATCCCCTCCAACTCCCAGAACTCGATCAATTGCCCTCTACCGCCATCTGCTGAGCGTTCACAGATGTCTTACCGACTGTCTGCTGAACATTCGCAGACTATTTACTGATAGACTTGTATGGCAGATCCCCACCAACTCAAACACAATCTAGAACTAACAGACTCTCCGCAGACCTCTCACAGATCTTTGTTTATCAGCTTCGAACTCAATCTCCGACTGTTCGCAGAGCATCCACAGACCCCTCACAGACTTGCCGCAGATGTTTCTGTTGCCTCAGTGTTGTTGGGAGCAGACTGTGCGTAACCTGTTGCCAGTTTCTGTGAGCCTGTTACATTCGGAGACGTTTACTCATCATCTCTGTGTCACTCAGACTGACTGGCAGATGACAGAACCACCTCACTCCCTTCCACTGCAGACCACCCTATATCACTGAAGGGGTGGGTAGACCACCCCCTTTTCCGCGCAACCCTTGCATTGATTTTGTGTCTGTCTGTTGCTGGAAAGCATGGGAGTATTGGCGGGATATATATAATACTATTTATAGTGTGAGTGTAGGTATTCTTTTTCCAGTGAAATTGAATGAATGTAATTGAGGACATACACGTACGTACATTGTCCCTTTTCTGTATAGGGCTACTTGTAATATAAAGAGAAATAAAAATCTCAGACGTCTCTACTGATGTTTCCCTCAGTAATGGAGGGAATAATTTGATGGAATAACATGTTTTCCCTCCATGTTATGGAGGGAAACTGATGAATTAATTATCAAGATTGAAAATTTCGGTGATGAATTCTCACCTCAAAAAATGAAGACTGAATTTTGGCCAAATGACCAAAATTATACACGTGTGAACTATGTATGATTGTGCTAAGTTGCGTAAGGACTTATTTGCCATATTTTAATTGTGGAAATTTAGTGGTGAATTGAAAAGAATTTGCTCCTTTTCCAAATAATGTGTAATATTTATTATATCTTAGTAATTTTTTCATGTTAATTTCTTTAAAAATCTTACTGTCTGATAAATAAGTAGCAAGCCACACAAAGCGTTTTCTCAGGCGTTTTTAAGACGAGTCAGCCGGGCAAGAAGATCTCAGATTGGCTGATTGGGTTGGAGTTACGCCAATCTTAGTTCTTCCTGCCCTGCCGACTCGTCTGAAAACGCCTGAAAACCCGCTTCTTGTGGCTTGGTCCCAACTCATAAACGATCTCGATCATGTGAATAAAATGAAGTCAGTGCTGTAGAGACTTCTTCAAAGGAATAAAGAAAGACACTTCATGAATAAGGAAAAATTATACTGATCATTATATTTACCGTTACAAAACGGGAAATTTTGAAAGTTGAATAATTTCAAGAAAAACAAATCTTTAAATAAAGTTTTTATATCTATCATTCAATAGGAAAAATAATGCAATTTTAGAATAAATAATAATACAGTAGCAGTTAGCTTTTGAAGATGACATCTTGCAGGTGTATTCCTTTTCTATGCAAACAGTCCTGTAGTCTCTTCATCACATTGTCCATGTTGTGACGTAACATTACAACTGGAATTTCTAAAATCGCTTCTCGAATCTTGGCTTTCAATTCGTCCCTTGTTGCAGAATTGAAAGCCAAGATTCGAGAAGCGATTTCAGAAATTGCAGTTGTAATGTTAGGTCATGGACAATGTGATGAAGAGACTACAGGAATGTTTGCTTAGAAAAGGAACATACCTGCAAGATGTCATCTTCAAAAAATAAATTTTACGGTATTATTTATCCTAAAATGGCATTATTTTTACTATTGAATGATATGAAAAACTTTATTTATAGATTTGTTTTACTTGAAACTATTTAACTTTTCAAAATTTCCCGTTTCTCTGATACACTCTGTATTATATTGGGCCACCAGTAGGTCGCTAAAGTGCAACCATTTTGAAGCACATTGGCACACCAGTTAAACACCAGGATTGGTGGCCGGGCTGGTGAACCTAGTTAATTGGTATAGTAAAAAATTGAAACTTATTCCAAATGTATTTTCGTAGAATCGTTTTCATTCAAAATTTGAGTTCACTTGGCTGACCTCAAGTTCAAATCTGTTGACAATTTTTCTTCTTACAAAAACTCTTGGACTGTTTTGGCCCGCAATGTGGTTTTTGTTGATAGACCACTTCACTTTGCGGTTACAAACAAAAACAAAATTGAAAAACTAAACAGCACGTGCTAGGGACTTAGAAAAACATAATCGCCACAGGAAGTGAGTTCTTTCAACACTCTCTCTCTATCTTCATCTGATAAAGTTCCTTCTGCTCTTTCTTGTCCATCTTTCTCTCTTCTGTTATCATCTCCTCCTATTCTTCTCCTTCTCCAAACTTTTTTCTTTTTCTTGTTCCATTTCTTCTTCTCCTTTTCTTTTGCTTCTCCTCACCTTGCTCTTCCTCCTCTTCATCTTCATCACTATCATCTGTTCCTCCTCAAACGTTTTCTTCCTCTCCAAACTTGTACCTTCTCCTCCTTTTCTTTCGCTTTTTCTCCCCTTATTCTCCTTTCTCTTCATCTTCCTCACCATCCTCTCTCTTCTTCTTCCAACTTGTTTCTTTTCCTTCCTTTCCTTACACTCCAAACTTTATCCTTCTCCTCCTCTTCTGCTTTCCTCCCCTTTCTCCACCACCTCTTCATCATCCTCTCTATTTCACACCGTCTCCTATAACCATTTTCTCTTTCATCTCCTAATTTTCTCACCCTTCCCAGCTATCATCAATTTGTTTGTTTACTTTCTGGCGATTGAACTTTAGAATTACGATCAATACCGTGAACATTCCACACAGAATTAATAAATTACACTAGTCAAGTACAGGGTATATGCTCTGGGATCTAAACAAACAAAATTGGTGTTTTTTTGAAGATATCTTGAAGTTTTTGGCGGTGTCTCAATGTTTGAGCTTGATTTGCTAGTGTTATGGCTACGTTGAACCAAAAGTAACATGTAAACAGTTTTTTGGAGTTTTTTCTCAAATTCCAGACTGTGTTCTGGGAATCGGTCCCTATTACAAAACATTTCAGACTTGGTTGAACAAGAGACTTATTTAGAAATATTAGAGGAAGTTGATCTAATAAATATTATTAAGTACCGACGATTCAAGCTACGTTGAAACTAAACTACAATATTCTTCAATAACAGTTTTCTTCTTAAATACAACAGTTATTATTTCCTGTCATGTTTCCTTGAAAGCGTGCTATATCTCTCATCAGTCAATATTCAGATATATTGAATAAAAAAGACTAAGAAATTGTCAAACAACCACAGATTTATTGATACTTAGAAAGACCGGTTTCGATTATCACACCATTGTCAATCTCTGATTGACGCAGTTTATCTGTACATCAATATACATTTATCAAATGTTAGAATTTTCAAAACAACCGGTTACTAAATTGTTAGTCAGCTGTTCCATTATTTCCATTGGGTGAAATATTTTCAAATCTCAAACTACTGTAATCGTAATCCACATTTTATTAAATAGATTTATCAAATGTGTGTGAGAATTTTCAAAACCACCAGTACTAAATTAAAATTCAGTTGTTTATTAGTTCTCGTTGCATTATTTCCATTGAATAACATAATTTTACAGCGGTTAAATTTTATTGAATTTTCGTGAAAGCAGACGTAACTGAGAATTTGAAGATACATTGGTTCAATTTTAATAATGTGTACGTTCTGTGTACAGTAAATTGTTCCAGTTCCAATCGTAAATTGTTCCATCACGTGACTAGTGCGAAATGTTCCCATGGAACGCCGTTTCAAAATCGTTGATTTAAGCTTTTGGCACGCACTTATGAAGTTGATTCACACCAAAATGTGTCGTCCACTAGCTGCGTGAATGTAGAAAGGCTGTTTTACAAACTTACCATCTAGAAAATTGTGCATTTCATTCATTCCATTACTCTCAAATTTTCTATAGAGAAAAATTCATTTAACGAATGGTTATCAAACATAATTTTGTTGGTTATGTATTCTATGGCTATGGTAAACAAGCTATCAGCGCATGCGCAGAGAAGCAAGCAGACTACAATAATCGACCAATGAGAGCTCAGATAGTTGGAACTGTTCCAGGTCGGACAATTTACCACACTTCGACTGTGGGGCTGGAGCTTGGAACTGGAACTGGTTTCTGGAACAGAATCTGTCAAAATTCTTCCCAAGGGACCCGAAACTTTTTACCTGGTAAATTGTGAATCGGACAATTTAACACATTCTATGTACACAGAACGGGCCCAATATTTGTCTTGGATATAAGGACTTGATCATGGACTGCGACTTTATGGAGGGAAGAAAGAATCAGCTTTCATTATTTCCATGAAAGTATTGATATTTATTTCATGATATGATAAAACTATCAGCTGTTCTCAGTTGAAAATGAACTACCTAATTTAGCAGCTGATATTTAGTAACTAATTCCCCCTATTCTTGCCCAATGTTTGTGGATGATACTATTACTCATCATTAGCATTTTCACTCCCTCCCCTCCTCCTACTCACCCTGACCCGACCCAACAAAACAGATGTCAGTCTTTTAACCCCCCAGTCACCCACAGAGGAGAGGGTGACTTACCTATCCTCAGTACAGTATTGCATTAACTCAGTGAGATATGCATCTGTGTTTCAAAAATAGCTCAATAAACAGAAGTTGAAGCAACAGATGCATGAATATAAGGCTAGTTAGGATGTTATGTTACTGTATTAATAATATAAACGAGAAACAATCGCGTAAGTAGATATCCCATGGTATAGGGCGTTTATATCGCAACTTCTACTTTTATCTCAAGCCGATTACTATTGATTATTGTCGAATTTTACTGTTTTGTTGGGGTGAGAGTGTATGAACGGCACAATATGAGAGACTACCAGTGTCACACAGCTTCATGGCAAAGAATTACTTGAACTAAAGGCTCGAGATAACTTGCGACATAAGCGTCCTACACCATGGGATATCTACTTATGCTATTGTTTCTCTATGACAATATTATAATTATGTAGGGCTAGTTGAAATAGGAGTGGAATATGTTACTTGATATGTTATCAATAACATAGAGGGTTCATGATATGTTATCAAAAGAAGGGATGAGACCTAGTGCAATCGAGTTTTTATATCATAGAACTACTATATTCCAAATTTCGTGAAAATCGTTAGAGCCGTTTTCGAGATCCGTTAAACATAAATAACCATAATAACCAGATAGAAAAATATAAACAGACATACAGAAATTGCTCGCTTAATAGGATATTATATGTAGGGTCATTTGGAATAGAAGTGGAATATGTTATTTGATAATTTTATCAATAATATGTTGGAGAAGAAGGGCTCGTGTCTTCTAAAGTTGTGTACAGACTTATGCACCACTTATTTCGATTTCAATCAACTGATGCTATTCTTATTATGTTTGATAAAAAGAGAATTGCGCATGTTCGTGGCGCATAAGTCTGTACCCAACTTTGGAAGGCACGAGCCATTCTCCTCCAACATATTATTGATACAAACATTATCAAACAACATATTGCACTTCTATTCCAACTGACCCTACATATAATATTATTTAATTCAGCAACATATCATCCTAACTATATAATTATATTGTCATGATCCATCCCTTTTTTGCTACGGAATATGTAGGCTTTTGTTGACTTGAGAGGATCACAACAGGAGAAGCACATCCACCTTCGCTTACATAAACCCAACATTTTCTGTGGTCTATGAGGGCGATAGGGGAGGTCAGGTTCTTCTGTATGTGATTTATATTATGATAAATTAAGCTTGATTGGAAAGCTGAAGAACCTGAAAGATAACTTATTATATAATGATTCCAAGCAAGGAATTGAAATTTAGAATGACTGTTTTACAAACTTACCATCTAGAAAATTGTGCATTTCATTCATTCCATTACTCTCAAATTTTCTATAGAGAAAAATTCATTTAACGAATGGTTATCAAACATAATTTTGTTGGTTATGTATTCTATGGCTATGGTAAACAAGCTATCAGCGCATGCGCAGAGAAGCAAGCAGACTACAATAATCGACCAATGAGAGCTCAGATAGTTGGAACTGTTCCAGGTCGGACAATTTACCACACTTCGACTGTGGGGCTGGAGCTTGGAACTGGAACTGGTTTCTGGAACAGAATCTGTCAAAATTCTTCCCAAGGGACCCGAAACTTTTTACCTGGTAAATTGTGAATCGGACAATTTAACACATTCTATGTACACAGAACGGGCCCAATATTTGTCTTGGATATAAGGACTTGATCATGGACTGCGACTTTATGGAGGGAAGAAAGAATCAGCTTTCATTATTTCCATGAAAGTATTGATATTTATTTCATGATATGATAAAACTATCAGCTGTTCTCAGTTGAAAATGAACTACCTAATTTAGCAGCTGATATTTAGTAACTAATTCCCCCTATTCTTGCCCAATGTTTGTGGATGATACTATTACTCATCATTAGCATTTTCACTCCCTCCCCTCCTCCTACTCACCCTGACCCGACCCAACAAAACAGCTGTTAGTCTTTTAACTCTCCACTCACGCCACAAATAAGAGGGTGACTTACTTACCTATCTATCTCCATATTGTTGCATTAACTCAGTGAGATATGTATCTGTTTCCAAAAATAGCTCAATAAACAGAAGTTGAAGCAACAGATGGATGGATATAAGGCTAGTTAGGATGTTATGTTACTGTATTAAATAATATAAACGAGAAACAATCGCGTAAGTAGATATCCCATGGTATAGGGCGTTTATATCGCAACTTCTACTTTTATCTCAAGCCGATTACTATTGATTATTGTCGAATTTTACTGTTTTGTTGGGGTGAGAGTGTATGAACGGCACAATATGAGAGACTACCAGTGTCACACAGCTTCATGGCAAAGAATTACTTGAACTAAAGGCTCGAGATAACTTGCGACATAAGCGTCCTACACCATGGGATATCTACTTATGCTATTGTTTCTCTATGACAATATTATAATTATGTAGGGCTAGTTGAAATAGGAGTGGAATATGTTACTTGATATGTTATCAATAACATAGAGGGTTCATGATATGTTATCAAAAGAAGGGATGAGACCTAGTGCAATCGAGTTTTTATATCATAGAACTACTATATTCCAAATTTCGTGAAAATCGTTAGAGCCGTTTTCGAGATCCGTTAAACATAAATAACCATAATAACCAGATAGAAAAATATAAACAGACATACAGAAATTGCTCGCTTAATAGGATATTATATGTAGGGTCATTTGGAATAGAAGTGGAATATGTTATTTGATAATTTTATCAATAATATGTTGGAGAAGAAGGGCTCGTGTCTTCTAAAGTTGTGTACAGACTTATGCACCACTTATTTCGATTTCAATCAACTGATGCTATTCTTATTATGTTTGATAAAAAGAGAATTGCGCATGTTCGTGGCGCATAAGTCTGTACACAACTTTGGAAGGCACGAGCCCTTCTCCTCCAACATATTATTGATACAAACATTATCAAACAACATATTGCACTTCTATTCCAACTGACCCTACATATAATATTATTTAATTCAGCAACATATCATCCTAACTATATAATTATATTGTCATGATCCATCCCTTTTTTGCTACGGAATATGTAGGCTTTTGTTGACTTGAGAGGATCACAACAGGAGAAGCACATCCACCTTCGCTTACATAAACCCAACATTTTCTGTGGTCTATGAGGGCGATAGGGGAGGTCAGGTTCTTCTGTATGTGATTTATATTATGATAAATTAAGCTTGATTGGAAAGCTGAAGAACCTGAAAGATAACTTATTATATAATGATTCCAAGCAAGGAATTGAAATTTAGAATGACTGATTTTAAACAATAATTGGAACATGCTAGAAGGGAGAGGAATGAGCAATGTTTTTAATATAATATTATAATTTTTATAAATAATAAATTTCAAATTAATTCGACAGCTCGACCGACTGTTGTTTGGCGGGAGAAAAATACACAAACACCCAACCACGTTGACATAAAAATAAGAAATATTTAATCAAGGCCTTGAAATCACCTAAAACCAATTTTGTTTGAGTTTTCCTTATCAGTAATCAGCTGCAAGCAAGTAGACTAGGTAGCATAATATGTAATGCAAGTGTCAAAAGTTCACATATCTGATGAGCTAACCTAAGTAATAATGAAGACAATGTTATAGGTTAAAGAGCAATCTTATGGCTAAATTTAATTGAATTCAGGTACTTTCAATAAATAATACAAAAAAATAGTTTTTGGTCTTACTCACATTACTTCTAATTTGATTTATTCTCATGATCGTTTCTTCAACTAGCCTCAAATTTTAGGTTAGTTGAGGAGATGACAGTCAGCTGTTCCAGAAAATATTGTTGTGACGTCAGACAAGGCTAGTGAGCGCGAACTATTCAAATGCTCAAAATGATGATTGTGAACGGCAGAGGAGCTTGAAATTCTACTTAAATAAAACCATTCAGTCAAATTATTTATGTTCACACGTTTACGACCGTTTCTTATTTTTATTCTTGGACCTTGAGAAAATGATTGTAATTACTAAAACATTTTTTCACCAATTAACCAAATATGGAGGAAATATCACAGTATAAAACTATATCTTTCAACTCAGAAAACATAGAAATAACAAGTAAACTCATACTTTTCATGTCTGGGGTATACATAATCCAAACTCGACTTGTGGCACAGACCAATATAGGCTCTGGTAGCATCTGCCCAAGTATTTAGCATAATTTAGTCACGGTCAAAAAGTCTAGGCCAGATGATACAGCACTCGTTACGTATCACTGCTCGGGCACAAGCCATCTTTCAGACTTGCGGTCATTCATGTTGATTATGATGACGTTGATAATGATGACGGTGATGATGATGATGTTTATGATAATGATACCCATTCCTAAAAAAATAATTTGATATGTATGATGCTAGAAAGTAGGTGACACTAGTATGAATAGTGTATAGGAAATTTCAAATGTACGCCAAATTATCATAAAAGTGGATAATGTTCTAAAAACTGTATGGTCTTATACCCTTTGAATTATTTTATGTTGAAAAAATTCGACTGAGTCATTGTCAATATTGTAGAACCGTTCCATAATTGAATAAAAATTGATCCATAATTGAATATAAATTGGATTTCGTTAATTCTCCTTAGAATCAATTCTATTTTGTATGATTATATTTGAATGACCTCTCCTACGTCCTCCACACACAGCTTTATAGTTGTCTAGTAGTGATTCATCTTTATTTTTCGTGGTCGAATGTATGAGAGGACATTATTGTCCAAAGTTCGTCACGCCATTTCAAAACAACGTGATTCTATTCGAATCTAATTTTGTTATTGTACTCTTATTTTGAACTCCTGTATGTAACTGTGAAGTTTCTTGTGAAAAATTAATTGTGTTTAGTTTGATGCTTCTCTTGTAATTTAATCTTCACTTACCCTTCGGATTGAAATCTACCTAACCAGTATAATCTATAGTCTCACAATACAGTGATACAAAAGTAGTCCAATTAAATAGTGACCTTCTTACCAATAAATTCCAAACATATATAGCTATGAATTCATTACATCATCGCACTCTTACTGTGGCTTACAATACAGTAATATCCTACACTATTAGTAGTTCTGTGAACAGTAGACCTCACGCAGTATTCTCATCCACAAGTACCTGATTGAAACTATAGACCTTATATGGAAATACAGAAATAGACTGGCTTCTCCACACATCTGTGTAAACACTTGTCAGCTGATTTATGATGAATAATTTATTCTATAGTCTAAAAAAATTTACTTCAATATTGGCGTATGAAGGAGGCTCCTATTTCCTTCTATATTATCCTTGAAATGCGAAATCTCCAAAAACCTTGTATATACGTCGACGTAAAAAAGGAACATACCTGACAAATTTCATGAAAATCTATTACCGCGTTTCGCCGTAAATACGCAACATATAAACATTCGAACATTCAAACATTTGAACATTAAAACAATAAGAGAAATGCTGAACCGTCGACTTGAATCTTAGACCTCACTTCGCTCGGTCAATTGAACGAGCAATTTATGTTTAGATGTTTATATGTTTGTATTTCACCGAATCTCGAAAACGGCTCTAACGATTCTCACGAAATTCAGAACATAGTAGGTTTATAATATAAAGATTCAATTGCACTAGGTCTCATCCCTAGGAAAACCCGCTGAAGGACATTAAAAAGGATAATCATTATTCATCCTTGGAAAAACAGCTGATAATTTTTATTTCGTCTTCTGTTGATGATGGAAGTGAGTGAGCGAGTTGTGTGTGGGACTGTATCAAAATTATGACTCAGCTGTTGAACTTTTGTAATCATTCAATCAGGTACTTATTGCCGGTTGCAAAAAAGCCGGGTTATTTTCAATCCTGATTAATTCTAGTAGATCAATCTTTTTGAAATGGTTTTCTCTAATTTTGTTCAGGTGAAATTAATCAGGATTAAAATCCAACCGGCTTTTGTGCAACTGGGCCTTTGTGAGGGAAATTTTTGCATTCCTCTGGGAATTAATCTCAATTTACTGTGAGTAGATAGAATATTTCTGTATAAACTAGCAATGTTATTATAATTTCTTCTCTCGTAATAATTTTTTTATGCTTTCGTACTCCAGAGCGAAGCTCGGTCCCCGATATTTAAAATTTTATTGATTAACAAGACTATTGTAATTTTTGAAAATTTCTAACCCTTGCTAGGGCAAAACTGTAGTAACCCACTGTTGGAAATTATTATTATACTGTAATAATTTACAATAATATTGTAATTGACCTTTTGAAAAAAATAGGAACCCTTTGTAGCACAAGAAGTCAGTAGACCACTGTTGGTCAAATGAAGTTGTTTATTGTGCTTAATTTACCAATTGTAGTTGCACTGTATTAAAGGGATGTTAGACCACATTACACCCTATGGGACAGTAGTGTATCTAAACAACTTTTTACTACCAGACCATCTGCGATCAAAACCACGTGCCCTATCCCTTCTAGGGTCGGTCATCTGTGGTCATCATTCAGGCCACACCCTTTCGAGATGACAATGATAAACTAATTAGAACTTGCATTTATATTACATTAAGGGTAGCAGCTAGTAGGGGATGAGCCGCTATTAGATAATGAATGATGGTACAAACTGGTCAGCTATTTTATCTCGGCTAAAATCGTGAATTATTCATTTGAGTGACTCGTGAATTCTTCGTTCGAGTCACGAGCCGTCACCCGTGGCTCGTGCGTGACTATCATGGATCTATCACGGGAACATCTGCTAGGCTGACTGAGAAATGGAATAGAGTTGTTTTGACGAGTCATATATTTACTGTAAACTATTGAAAATGAGTTGAACCAGAGTTTAACTATTGGAAATGAAATGAGTTGAATCAGTTTGAATCAACTTTTTCACCGTTGATAACTTTTATCAATCAATCTATATATATATATATATATATATATATATATAAAAGCGAAATGGCACTCACTCACTGACTGACTGACTGACTCACTCACTCGCAGAACTAAAAATCTACCGGACCAAAACCGTTCAAATTTGGTAGCTATATGTTCATTTAAGGGTTTAAAGTTCGTCTTTTAGCATGTATATTCTTCTTATTCTCCTTATTATGATTGAAAAAAGGCCATACCATATGTCAATATAGATCTATAATCTAGAGAGAGTACCTTTTCGAAACAGTTGTTAACTGGTAACTAAATTAATAATTTTGTCACGTTGGCATTAAGTTGAGTTGACTTTGTTAGGTTGGCACCAAGTTGAAGATTGAAATGCACTTATCGCGGAAAAATTGATTGGGTACTGCTACTTCAATCGGAGCTATTCCTGGGATTATTATATTACTAGCCGTCAGGCTCGCTTCGCTCGCCATTTCCGTTTAGCCAGACGATTAGTCTGGACTCCCCCCAACTGGATCGTCCTAACATATGATAAAAATGCCCAAATGAAAAATTCAGGCGAGCGAAGCGAGCCTGCTGATCTTATTCTTGAACGATCCAGTCGGGGGTCCAGGGGGCGGAGCCCCCTGGCTTGACGGATATGGCGAGCCTGAAGGCTAGTTTGAATATAACCGAATTATCTCCCAAATATGGCTCACAATTCTATTTCAAGTCTATTTACAGGAGCTTAAAACTAAGCAAGGTTATCAGTATACTGTACTGAGATGGATTTGCACACAACAGTGACAGTGAACATATAATTCTCATGCGTTCTAATTCAACTATTCTCATTCAGCCCTGGCGAAGAGTGAAAATAATAGTCTACAATTAGAACTGATCTAAATTATATTTTAACTGTTCACTTTCACTGTTGTATGCAAATCCAGCTTTATACTTGCACGAAATTAACGTTACTAACTCGAACTGTAATTGATATTTATTGATTCAATTTCTAATGAAGCCTATATATTCAAATGAAATGTCGATAGACAACATTTCGTACAACGGCCATTTTGAATTACTGAAACTTCCATCCGCCATTTCATGAGTTGAGAAACGTGGCTTCATTCTGGAATATGATTGGCTGGGAGCAGTTGGCCAATCAGAGAGCTGAGATACTGATATACACTTTCATATTCAGTTTTTTTTATCATATCTTTCATTATTGGTAACTAGCAGGTAACCCGTGCTCCGCAAGGGTTCAATTAATTACTTGACGAACTTAAAACTTGACCTACTGAAATCTTGAGGAATTTTAAGTAGGTCTATGACAATCCTCGGTGAATTGAGAATCTATATGCAAAATTTCAAGTTAATCAGTTGAGTAGTTGAGACGTGATGATGCGTCATTCGTGAATTTCCTATCCCCTACATGTATAAGTATAATTTCCTATCCCCTACATGTATAAGTATAAGCCAGTGCATTCCTTTATTATATTATAGAAAAAGTGCTCAATAATGGAATATGATTTATGATTACCAATCTAGAAGCTTATAGGCTATAGTGTTTTCATGTAAATTTATTTTATTTTATTAATTTTTTGGCAAAGCTACTCAACTGGCAAGCATATAATTTTAATTTTTCTTGACGACTCTTTTCTAGTGAGGAAAGTACCTACTATGTTTTTCCCCCTGACCATACGGATATATTTATGATTGATATTATAGATTATGTTTGCCATTGAAATTTGACTTCATTCATTATACAATGGGAAGAAAAATATTTACAAATAGTGTAATAATTATTATTGTACTAGCTCATAGCTTACCATTATTACAACGGAAAAGCAATACTGAACCGCAAATAAATTGTCTTTCGGCATCCAGTGGAGGAAAATTGATCGTATCATCTCATTATCACTTTTTATTATTTAATTACTTCATAGGAGTCTGAGCATATATAGACGCACACAAATACATAGTTAATCAAAAAAGAAACGGTCATGGGACCGTTGTCAGGTTAATAAAATATTGTAAATATATATAATTTTGATGTCGAGGTTGTCGATGTAGTGTAGTGATTGTGGAGAAGCCGAGACAAAATCATTTAAGGAGTCTGATAATTTTCCAAGTATTGAAAAGTGATCATTAAGAAGCAGTTCTTAATGGAAAGTGAAATTGAAGAGTGTCATCTCATCATCTCATTTTTCATCCTTCATTTATATTAGTTCTTGAATATACTATCTACCCATTCATCTTCCTTACAAGTGAATATGCCAGTACTCTCTATCACTCTTTCCCTCTCTCAATCACTCTCACTATCTCACTCTCTCTCTCTCTTTTGGTAGAGAGTTAGTGGGAAGGATACTTCGAATATTCTTTCCGAAGAATGGACATTGATATGTCCAAAGCTCCGCCAATTTATGTAGATGCATAACAATATAATTATCCATAGTTATTATATTACAAATTACTTTTTCATATCATATACTTTCAATAATTATTTTCTTAGTCTATATTATGTAAATTCATCTATAATTTTGCTGTATTGTAAGCTATTGTATATAAGTGTATAAGCCAGTATATATTGTAATCTACATAAAGTACTCAATCAATCAATCGATCAATCTCTCTCTCTTGTAAGATTTACATTCAGATTTGTAAAATTATAAATATTATTGTAACCATGTTACCATAGGCGACAAGCCTAGTAAAAATTGAAGAATAAAGTCTATCCATCTATCACTCTCTCTCTCTCTTATCATCTTCACCTCCTTCAACCCTCAACTTCACCACACTATTTATCATAAGCACTCTTGTTTTACTCCTTTCTCAATCCTATTTTTGCTTTCTTCCTTTTCTCTCTATCTACCCTTTTCTTCACTTTCTTTCTCTCGCCTCTCTCATCTTTCTCTATTCCTTTCTTCACCACTTTTCTCTCTTCTCTCTCTCTCTCCAGCTTGAGGTTGTGTGACAGAGAGGACCTGGAGTCCTAACTCCGCTCTGACAAAGGCAAATAATCAATCAATCACCTTTCTTCTTTCTCTCTCTTTTCTCTATATACACGTTCCTTCTCTCGCCTCTCTTATCTCTGTCTATTCTTTTCCTCATCACTTTTTCTCCTGTCGGTCTCTCTCTCATTCCTCTTCTAACTCTCTCTCTCTCTACCCCAAAGACCACAAAGTGATATAGACCCACAATGCCTATGCCTTCCCAATGATAGCTCTTACTTGAAATTGAAGGCCGCCATTGGGGTATTTTAGCACGAGATATTATATCTATATATTTGTAATATTATAGATTACTAAGGCATTGATATGTAATAATCTTATAGGTTGCCCCCTCAATGGCCGATTTCAATTCCAAGTACGACACTAGCGCTGCATGTGAGTCTATGCATCTTTAAGGTCTTTGCTCTACCCTTTCTTCTCTCACTCTCTATATCTCTCTCTTCTACTGATTGTTACACTCTCTATCTCTCTCTCTCTCTCTATACCTCTACGCTCCCTACCAACATACACATTACAATAGCTCATTGATTACCTGTATCCTTGTTGTCAACACCTGAAACTTCACAAAAAAAAACCCGAAAAGTGTAACCTGAAGGGTCAACATAAATCTGCATCATTAATATTGTGGCCAGACATAAGTGAAACGTATGTATCAACCATTAATATTGAGATATCATTCACATTACCCCTTTACTTCATACAATGGGTTCGGAAAAAACTGGCCCATTTTTTGTGACCTATTTAAAAATTGCATTTTAATTTTTGACTTTCGGCTCGCATCTGCCAGAGTTTTATGTGTAGGTGCTGAATCAGCATATTTTTAAAGGGTTGAAGTTTTTTTGTGAAGTAGGTCAGATGTGCGTCGATCTTCTGATCGATCTATTTTTATATCGATATATTTGAAGGGTTGAATGGTTTTGTTTGGAATCGATTTTATTGGAGTGAAATTCGATTAGTTAGATCACACCTGCTTTTCAACACATCGGATTTATTGGGAAGTCATGTTGGTAATGAAATGTAATTAGTATTTATTCCACTTATTTGAAGAATTATTGAATAAAAATACTATGAAAGTGTCAAAAAATACAGATTTATTGATAGTTGTTGTTACACCAGTTTATCAGAGATTGACAATGGTGTAACAACCGAAACCGGTCTTTCTGACTATGAATAAATCTGTGGTTTTTTGCCAATTTCTTAGTATTTCTATTTAATATGAATAATTACCACAATATCAACTTCTCAACTACACAAAAACTTATTACAGAATCACAAATCATAAATGATGTACAATACGATCGGGAAGGAAAACAGTATTTATTATACCTTATTATACTTTCCTGTAACTACGTTTTTAACTTACCTCTTGTGCTTATGAATAACTTATTTTATCTGGTAGTTTGGAACCCACTTAGAATATTAGTTTCCGTCTGGCTTAACCGAGTTGAACGACGACCTCCGTAAACAAAGCCGTAGTGCATTCGTGTGACGTCAGCACAGGTAGGGCTCCTACACCAATAAAAACACTAGCTGATATAGATCAGCTGTAATCAACGAATTTTTATTGGTGTAGGAGCCCTACCTGTGCTGACGTCACACGAATTCATTACGGCTTTGTTTACGGAGGAAGTGATTGAACACTATATCTTTATTCCTAGTATCACTACATCTATTAAATTTACAACCGTAAAGTGACTTAAACTCATGCTGATACTGGTCTGATTTAGGCATTGGTTCTGCTGGCATTGCCTTCGTTGGATGACGTCATTTAACGACAGTTAGAAACTTTATGGCTGTTAGTTCAACCGTAGAATATACCTACAATAAAGATTGTGGATACAATCTGATCTGAACTTTGGGAATGTGCATGTTTTTTTGGCAATCAAATGAGAGTACATCTTCTGGAGCTTCTTCAAGCAACTGGTAAAGCGCTTCAGCTTTCAAATCATGAAATCTTTTTTGTACTTTATTGATCAATAAAATATTAGCAGGGTATTAAAAATTAATAAATATCAGGTAGCAGGGTATCCTCAACATTAAAAACAAGAAAACTTTTGTCAATAAGTGAATTTGTACAAGAACCCTCTCATTACCAAAAGTTTTTTAACCAGATCACTCCCGAGTTATCGGATGGGCACGTTAAACTATCGGTCCCGGCTGAAGTATGACAGTGGTAAGGCCCCATGGACGGCTTAAATAATATATTCAGGCGGAGGGACCTTCCCGCAAGGGACTCCCCACCAACAAAAGCCATACGAATTTACTTTTTTTGTACAAGAAGATATATAATTGAGAAAACTATGTCTGTCTGTCTGTAGTTTTCTGCTCGTAAGCAGGTCCTTCTATATGGCAGCAGCCCTCCACTCTCTTCTATTCTCTGCCAGTCGCTTCGAAAACTATGAAGATATTTATAATTATCCGTCTTTTCTATTATGATTTGTTGTTGTCCTTTGAACAAGTAGGCTGAATAAAAATATTCTACTTAATAATGACATTTTATTAATTTATCAAAATTTGGGAATGGAATAGATTTGGGCCAAGCCTGTTGTTCCTTCCTAATCATATTTATATGATTTGTGATTCTGTCCCCGAATAAATGAATAAAAATTATTATTATTGGGAAAAATTGAATAAAAGACAAAATTTGCAAAATATTTGAATGTTTATTTTATTCCTCCTTGAACATACAGAATAAATTATTCCTCAGGTCTCCGAAACTTTGTACTTCTTTCACAATACAAAGTAAACAAATTTAAAGAAAAGAATAAGTGAAACAAGTCAAAGTACAAAATTGATACTCCCAATCAGGTACTACTAAAATCAAAAAGGTATTTAATTATAAAATAAATGGCAAACTTCAATATAGAAAAGCGAATGAAATATAACTTACTTGATAATAATTATTGCGAAATAAATTTAATTTACAGAATAACATACTGTATCATATTATAACTAGTTATCACAATTCATCATCCTATTCAATGATACTAAGGCAAAAATGTCTATAAATCTAATAGATTCATCTATTCATAGATCAGGGAATCTTAATAATATGGAATAGCTTGACATTATAGGAATGCTTACCGTACTTTCCGATAAACTTCAGCAATATAATAGCTTAGAGAAACAATAGCGTAAGTAGATATCCCATGGTATAGGGCGTTTATGTCACAACTTTTACTGTTATCTCAAGTCGATTACTATCGATTATTGTATATTTTTACTGTTTTGGCCGGGTGAGAATGTATGAACGGCACAATATGAGAGACTACCTGCGTCACACACCTTTTTGGGAAAGAAATACGTGGACTATCGGCTTGAGATAACAGTAAAAGTTGCGACATAAATGCCATATACCATGGGATATCTACTTGAGCTATTGTTTCTCTATGATAATAGCTACTATTGAATTGATCATCGTAATAAAATAGAATTGATCAACTGAAGAAATAAAGAAATAAATAACTGGAATGAGTTAAATAAACATTATATAACTTTGGATGGATTATAGAAATGATCAATAGATATCAACCCTGTTGAAAATGATTACAAATATCACAAAAATGTTGTTACAAATATCCAGCATCATAAATCAATATATTTTTTCCAAGATATTAATGGGGGAATAGCCTGATCGAAATAATAGCCCATGGTTTTTTATATTTGTAACATTTTATTGTGTTTTATTTGTTTCGTAAATCTTTGTAATTTTGTTTTGTCTTGTTTTGTGTGTTTTTATTAATAAATTGAATTGAATTGAAATTGAATTGAAATTGAATAGCATTATTAATATTATCAAACGAAAATCCAAATTGAATGCTGTAATTCACCCCGAAGAGTTCTGCTACTGCAAAAATTGACAACAGGGTAAACAGCTAGATGGAAATTCGATGAGCGCTATTATTCAAAAATTATTATAATGAAATAATGAGTGTTATGAAAATGATAAACGGGCATAATCCTGATAATAATTTTAGTTGAAATGCTTATAATAGAAGCGTATCTTACTTATTGCTACAATAATTATCTTATTTTTACGTTCATTATCAGGTAAACAGAATCAACTGTAAATTGAAAATAAAAATGTTATTTTTTCAAATTAGTTAGTTAGTTTATCTTCAGTCAAGATAGACTTAAAACGTATTTACAACAAGATATCATACCAAAACAACAAATAATCCAATCTTAATAAAATCACTTAGCTTTATGGTCTACTTGATTCAAATAAAAACAATATGAAAACTTTAGTAACTTTAAAAATGTCATTTTAACTTGTAAATGACATATGTTCGAAGCTAGTCATTGGAATATTTTAAAGTTTTTTAATAAAAGGGTACTAAAGTTTTTATTTCAATCTTATTTTTTTTTGAAAATATCACTTTGTTACTACTCTTCTATAGCTATTTGTTTCAATAATAGAAACAGTTACTATTATTATCTACATCTTTCAGTTATAGAAATAATGAAATTTGTCCTATTTGTAGTTACTCTACTTGAATAATTCCATCAACTATCAGAAGATACCAAAATCACAGCATTGTCTAAAAATGTATCCAAACTAATTTCAATATATACACAGAAAATTATTCCTCACATTCTAGATTTCTTTCATACATCTCTAAAAATTTGAACTTTTGACTTTCAACAATATTTCAAGGTAATGGAAATACTCTAATCAATTTTAGTATGAAAACAGAATTCTTATTCCTCAATGAAAATGAAATGTATTTTATCAACAATATAAAATTTTACTGTGTGTCTCAATTCTTCTTTAAATTCTAGATTTCTATCATACATCTCAAAAGATTTGAACTTTTGATTTTCAACAATATTCTGAGCTAATGGAAATACTCTAATCAATTTTAGTATGGAAACAGAATTCTTATTCTTCAATGAAAATGGAATTTTTTTTTATCAACAATACAAAATTTTACTGTGTGTCTCAATTTTTCCTCACATTCAAGATTTCTATCATACATCTCAAAAGATTTGAACTTTTGATTTTCAACAATATTTTAAGGGAATACAAAGGTAATGGAAATACTCTAATCAATTTTATTATGAAAACAGAATTCTTATTCTTCAATGAAAATGGAATGTATTTTATCAACAATACAAAATTTTACTGTGTGTCTCAATTTTTCCTCACATTGAAGATTTATATCATACATCTCAAAAAATTTGAACTTTTGATTTTCAACAATATTCTAAGGTAATTGTAATACTCTAATCAATTTTTTTATGGAAACAGAATTCTTGTTTCTCAATGAAAATGGAATGTTCTATGAGCAATACAAACTTCAAAACTGTGAATCGGTTGAATAGCAATACAGTAGGCCTGTATTACATTCTCTCGAAAAAATGAAATCCCCTCGCATCTTAAGGTGCGTACAGATTTACGCGCCGCAAACTTGAGCAATTCACTTTTAATCAGCTGATTATATCTGTATTTTTACAGAAACGGTAAGATACAGATATAAAAAGAATGGTATCAGCTGATTACATGAGCAATGATTACATCAGCGCGCACATGAGCAATTCCCTTTTAATCAGCTGATTATATCTGTATTTTTACAGAAACGGTAAGATACCAATATAAAAAGCTTGGCATCAGCTGATTACATGAGCAATGATTACATCAGCGCGAACATGAGCAATTCACTTTTAATCAGCTGATGCCAAGCTTTTTATATCTGTATCTTACCGTTTCTGTAAAAATGCAGATATAATCAGCTGATTAAAAGTGAATTGCTCATGTTCGCGGCGCGTATATCTGTATGCACCTTAATATCCTCAAAGTTACATTTTCATCTTTCATTAATAGTGAGATTTACAATTTACATTCATACAAATCTGATACCTCATGTCTTTACACAGCAAACATAAGTGCTCTGATGAAACTTAATCATTATAACTTATAATATACATTTTCATGTAGGACATATTGTTAATCAAAATAAACATTTCAGCTCATTAAACTGTCAATAGAGATATTGAAAAGTACAATACTTGCTTAATTATTTATAATAATATATGTCATTTTATCATTGACATTTTAAGCTACATATTATCACCAATAAGAAAATACAAAAAATTAATTACAAATTAATAATACTTAATTACAATTTGTAATACTTAAATTAGCAAACCTACTAGCTATTGGAAGATAAGAACAAAATGTCTTTTCTATATTAGTGAGATCTCATAAGAATATGGCATGAATGTCATCAAATTTGAGATCCAATTCTTACCAGGTGGGGGAAAAGTAAGAATAAATTATTCAAAAAGCAAAGCTAACTCTAGATTTCCTAACAATGTTAATCTCCCATCAACATTTCTTGACACTTTTTGAGAGTTTCCAGGACTAGTTTCTCTTCAAATCAAATTCAGGTTAATTTATTACTTGTTTATATCTTTTTAATTTCACTAAATTTGAAAAATTAATTTTTGGAGTTCTAGATCTTACTTAGACCTGGATAAATTTTCATGTAGATCAATTACCAATATCTTATATATTTGCTATTACTAACATGATTATACAAGAGGCTACTTCGAATATCTACATAAATTTGAGCTATTGATTGATCACAATATTTCATCTACTGACCCAAATATGAAGAATTAATAATATTGAATTTGGAATATAACCATAACTTAAAATCCTCCTCAAACATCAGAGCTTGATGAAGGAATGATTCACAAAATAACTATATATGGGATATATGAAATATGATTCCATGAATAATATGGAATATGATACTAATGCCAGAAACTTTTAATAATTATAGGTGGAGTAGATTTTGGTTCAATGAGTACCAATAAATAATCATCTTCAAAAAAATATAGATTCATTGAATAGGTAATGAGGAATTTAATTATTAATCTCATCAATGATATTTTTGAAGATAGGCTTCTGAATGTGGTGGTAGTTTTTTATAACTGTTGAGTATAGTTGTGCATAAACATATGCCACCATTAATAAGACAGTTGTCCTTGCATTGAACTAGAGCCCTACTGAATAATTATAAAAATTTACATTTTGAGTCTTCATTTTGCAATCTCTGTTACGAGCTTTACACATCTAAAACCTCATCCCACATTTTCAAACATTTCCACTGGGATTTGCAATCACTGCTACCAACTTTACACAACTGATTTCTCAAATTCTCCATTCTCAAACCTTCTTAGTGGGAGTTTTCCCCGATCTTTTCCCATTTTCCTGCAGTAATATATGTTCAGACAACCTTCTAGAACCGTAGATAGCATTATGAAGCACCGAAGCTATTTCAATCTTGATCATGCTCTTTGTCTCATCCTCCAGTTTCTTGAAACTGGGCAAAAGAGACATTAAAAACATGTAATCAGAATCGGCAGTTACACCGTAACCTTCATAAACATTGGTGGAAGAATTATTGTTACTTTCAGATTCATGGGAGGTTTGATGGTTGGTTTCCACCATATTGTCTATAATTGGGACCACCTCAACTCTTTCTTCCTGAGGTTCTCTCGGATCGTTATTTTCTTTACTGTTCCAGTTCAACCAAATGTTTATCTTGTCTTCTTTGCTGTTGATTTCCTCTTTGATTGAATTTGATTTCTGATTTGAAAACCCACCTCTGCCACCAAAAACCGAACTCTCACGATCACTTTCAGAATCTTGAGGATGTTGCGTGTCTTGGAGATCCACTTCTTGCAGATTTGTGACAGGTTCTTGAGGTTCTTTTTTCAAGTCCAGTGCCTCCTCGCTGTAGCAATCGTCGTAGCTACTGTTGTGCAGGAAGTGTGTTGCATGCAACGTAGGCAGGTTGTGTATCTTGTTGACTGTTGTGTTGCTTCGGGAGCCGACTGTCGGCAGCAGGAAGGAGAGTTGGTCGTAGTAGATGTATTTGCGCTTCTTGGCAGGAGGCTCGCCGAATTTGGCAGCTTCTTTGAGGTAGCGTACCTCTCGTACGAAGGCGTCTCTGATGGATTTCCACCGGTTTTTCATTTCTCGACCTGTGGAAAAAAAATAAAAATTGTATAAAGATTTACCAGGTTCACATGAGAAAATTGATTGAAGAAAAGATTTGGCCTAAATTCCAAATTTTAAAAAGAAAATGATTGAATTAATCAAGAAACTTTCAGTTATCTAGAGATCTCTGAATGATTGTCCAGAAAAAGTGGGGAAATTGTCTGGAGAAAGTAAAGGTATTCTCAAAAGTTTCGTTACCATAGAGAATTATTGATAAATAAAGAGATATTTAGAAATCTCTGAATAATTGTTCAGAGAGACTGAGGGAATTGCATGGAGAAAGTGCAGGAATTATCGAAAGTTTCATGAGAAGATCAATAAATTTCAAGTATTCTGAGGATTTCCTGGGAATTCAAATACCTGTGGAAATAACATCACTCGTGAAAAATGACTTTCATTTCCTGTCGAAATTGATAGGATTATTCATAGCCACCTCCAATACAAGGCCACGGCCTACGATATTGCAACGTCGCAGCGTAGGCCTAGAATCTAATACATGATTGGTGAAAAAGATCAGTGTGGCCTACACTGCGACGTTGCAATATCGTAGGCCGGGGCCTTGTATTAGAAGTGGCTATGGATTATTTCATTTTTTTCCTTGGAAAATCACATGGCTTCCAAGTTTTTAAGGGATTTTTTGAATGAATCGAGGATTTTCTAGAGAGACTGATATATTTGATGTAAACATCTTTTGATGAGTGGGAAAATAAATTCCACCACTAGTAGAAATTCATGAGATGTAATATGGTTTGTTAGGATTGCATTAAAGAACCACTCAAACACGAGAAACCAGCCATTAAAGAACAGAAAATCCATCAACCAATGAGAAGGCGAGAAAGTTTTGGAGGCGGAGCCATTGAAAGTCAAACTCTCTTCTGATAGGTCGAGAGCAGACGGGGACACTTTCTACAATATGGACCAATCAAATTTTTCCCTTATTTGTGTTAACACTGGGAGCAAGAGTTTGTTTAGTGTATTCATGCTTTTGGTTAGTCCATTACAGTTGGCAACATCTAAGTCATTAAGGATCTATATTATTACCAACAACCAATGTACCTAGAATACATAGAATGTATTATAGAGATGTATTATATGAAAGTATTAGATTAGAATGTATTATTGACCAAACGAAGTGAGGTCTAAGATACAAGTCGACTGTTTGGCATTTCTCTTAATGTTTAAATGTTTGAATGTTTAAATGTTTATATGTTGCGCATTTACGGCGAAACGCGGTAATATATTTTCATGAAATTTGACAGGTATGTTCCTTTTTTAATTGCGCGTCGACGTATATGCAAGGTCTTTGGAAATTTCGCATTTCAAGGATAATATAAAAGGAGAAAAGAGCCTCCTTCATACGCCAATATTACAGTAAAAATCAGACTATAGAATTATTCATCATAAATCAGCTGACAAGTGATTACACTGATGTGTGGAGAAGCCAGTCTATTGCTGTATTTCCATAAGGTCTATAGTTTCAATCAGGTACTTGTGGATGAGAATACTGCGTGAGATCTACTTCACAGAACTACTAGTATATTCTAGTAGAATACTAAAATTTATTATAGATTCTAGTAGAATACTAGAATGTATTCTAGGTATATTAAGTCAGATTCTCATCACATAAACTCTTTTCTTTGGTAGAGAGTTAGTGGGGAGGATTTTTTATTATTCTTCCCAAAGAATGGACATTGATATGTCCAAAGCTCCGCCAATTTATGTAGATGCATAACAATATGATTATTATCTATAGTTATTATATTACAAATTGCTTTTTCATATCATATACAGTTCTATAGTTATTTTCCTAGTCTATATTATGTAAATTCATCTATAATTTTGCTGTATTATAAGCTATGTATATAAGTGTATAAGCCAGTATATATTGTAATCTACATAAATAAAGTACTCAATCAATCAATCAATCAATTCTCTTCACTAAATATCCTTTCGAATATTCTATGTATTAGAAATCCATGCTTATAGTTCTTGCCCACATGCTTCTATAATATTTAATTGTTCTTCTTGGGCGATTATAGAAAATGCTTCACATTACAGTACAATTCTAATTACATCGATATCGACTCGACATTCAAATCTCAAATATTCATGAAAAATAATGGAACTCATACATTGAATACTGAATAAAAATACTTTCAAAAAGCATTGTTCCAAATTTTATCAGACATCAGTGTCTCTGATGACTGATGGAACTCAAGACCACACAAAGTGTTCACTCCACTAACAAATTAGTAGAAGAAATTTGGAAATGGATGGTAATAATTTGAAAAATATAAAAAAGTAGGTTTCCTTCCTGGAGGGGATTTGAACGTGTTGAGTAAGTATGTACCGCCGAAAATAGGAGATTATTTTTCGTTAGACTGAGACTTAGAAAAAAACACAATTGAAAGTATTGAAGGCGACAATATTACTTCATATTCTTGACTATTAAATGTATTATTCGTTTCGTATGTCTTTGAATGTTATAGAACGGCAGAGATGGAAGATTGAAAATGTGTAAAATAAAAAGTATGAGGGGAGGACGAATATGATACACATTACAAGATACCCAAAATTTATGCACTACCGAAACAATCAGATCTTGAAGTTAGGAATTTGTCTCGGTGGTCAAGAAAAAGAAAAAGAAGAGAAGAAGAAGAAGAAGACGACAGGAGAAGAAGACAGAATGAGGAGAAAAAGAAGAAGAAGAAGAAGAAGAAGAAGAAGAAAAAGAAGAAGAAGAAGAAGAAGAAGAAGAAAAGAAAAAGAAGAAGTGGGAGAAGAAGAATAAGACGACGACAGGAGAAGAAGACAGGGTGGGGAGAAGGAGAGAAGAAGAAGAAGAAGAAGAAGACGACAGGAGAAGAAGACAGAAGAAGACAGAATGAGGAGAAAAAGAAGCAGAAGAAGACGACAGGAGAAGAAGACAGAAGAAGACAGAATGAGGAGAAGAAGAAGAAAAAGAGAAGAAGAAGAATAAGACGACGACAGGAGAAGAAGACAGGGTGGGGAGAAGAAGAGGAAGAAGAAGAAGAAGACGACAGGAGAAGAAGACAGAAGAAGACAGAATGAGGAGAAAAAGAAGAAGAAAAAGAAGAAGAAGAAGAAGAAAAAGAAGAAGTGGAAGAAGAAAAAAAAAGAAGAAGAAGAAGACGACGACGACAGGAGAAGAAGACAGGGTGAGGAGAAGAAGAGGAAGAAGAAGAAGAAGAGGAAGAAGACGACAGGAGAAGAAGACAGAAGAAGAAGAAGATGATGAAGAAGAAGAAGAAGAAGAAAAAGAAGACGTAAGAAGTAAGAAGCAAGAATACGACAGAGAATAAGACAAAGAATACAGAATGAGGATAAAATAAGAAGAAAATAACAAGAAAAGAAGAATAAGAAAAGAATAAAGAATAGTAAGATGACGACAGGAGATGAAGAAGATGAAGAAGAACGACAGGAGAAGAAGACAGAAGAAGACAGAATGAGGAGAAGAAGAAGCAGAAGAAGAAGACAGAAGAAGACAGAATGAGGAGAAGAAGAAGCAGAAGAAGAAGACAGAAGAAGACAGAATGAGGAGAAGAAGAAGAAGAAGAGAGAAGAAGACGACAGGAGAAAAGACATAAGAAGACAGAATGAGGAGAAGAAGAAGAAGAAGAGAGAAGAAGACGACAGGAGAAAAAGACAGAAGAAGACAGAATGAGGAGAAGAATAACAAATAAGAAGACAGAAGAAGAACATAATTGAGGAGAAGAAGAATAATAGAGAGAAGACGACATTATAAAAAGACAGAAGAATACAGAATGAGGAGAAGAAGAAGAAGATAGAGAAGACGACAGGAGGAAAAGACAGAAGATACAGAATGAGGATAAGAATAAGCAAGAGAAGACAGAATAAATACTAATGAGGAAGAAGAAGCAGAAGAAGAAGACAGAAGAAGACAGAATGAGGAGAAGAAGAAGAAGAAGAGAGAAGAAGACGACAGGAGAAAAAGACAGAAGAAGACAGAATGAGTAGAAGAAGAAGAAGAAGAGAGAAGAAGACGACAGGAGAAAAAGACAGAAGAAGACAGAATGAGGAGAAGAAGAAGCATAAGAAGAATACAGAAGAATACAGAATGATTATAAGAAGAAGATAAGAGATATAATACGACAGGAGAAAAATACAGAAGAAGACAGAATGAGGAAATAAGAAAGAGAGATAATAGACTACAGGAGAAAAAGACAGAAAGACAGAATTAGGAAAGAAGAAGCAGAATAATAATACATAATAAGACAGAATGATTATAAGAATAAGAAGAAGAGAAGAAGACGACAGGAGAAAAATACAGAAGAAGACATAATGATTAGAATAATAAGAATAAAAATAGAAAGAGAATAATAATAAGACGACTGACAGAAGAAGAAGAAGAATAAGAAGATATTAAGAAAATAAGAAGAAGATGAAGAAGAAGAAGAAGAAGAAGAAGATGATGAAGAAGAAGACGGTGGCAGCTTCTACTTTCGGTTACTGAATAATAATAAAGAATTATTGTTACGGATCATTACTTGAGTGCCAGTACTGCAGTAGAGTCTGAACTGTATTATATAATATTACGGACCTCACAAGTGGGATGTAATTCGGAATTTTTGGGAATATGATGGCTGATATAAATATGAATATTTTGTCTTGTAAGAATAATTTCAATTTCATGGTTGAGAGATTAGAATACTGTGCAACAGATACACATAAGTTACCTATTCCTTTTCTCTTTTTCTCATTGCGGTTTCACTAATGATGCATTTTTCTTCGCTTACTACAGTATATCGTTCACATTCTTGTTAAAAAATACAAGAGTATAGAGGGGTTTTCAATAATAATTATACAGAAAGTGTAGAGTGTAGAGAGAATATACAGATTGCAAAAAATGGTAGCATGAAGAGAAGAGAGCATTCAAGTGATTTTCCAATGAATATTTATTTTAGTAGATTATACCAATTATTATTTTTCAATGGAAAATCAAAATGAGACTTCACATACAAAAAAAAAACTGATTATGAATCGTAAAACATCTGGTGTGGCGCACTCACACAACTT